>NC_134884.1:46973851-46996351 GCF_041734735.1 Babylonia areolata
ATTATTATTATTTCTTGTTGTTGTTGTTTTTTTTGGGGGGGGGGGTTGTGTGCCCATCCCAGAGGTGCAATATTGTTTTAAACAAGATGACTGGAAAGAACTGAATTTTTCCTATTTTTATGCCAAATTTGGTGTCAACTGACAAAGTATTTGCAGAGAAAATGTCAATGTCAAAGTTTACCACGGACACACACACACACACACACACACACACACACACACACAGACAACCAAACACCGGGTTAAAACATAGACTCACTTTGTTTACACAAGTGAGTCAAAAATCAAACAATTTCTCACGTTCTGTCAGGAATCAATTTGAAGGTTTCCTCCAAAAATTTTGCATGAGGAGATCTTTGCAGCACTAAGCTTGCTTTGGGGTGGGTTTGCATGGGCAAACTTTGCAGCGCTAAACTTGCTTTGGGGTGGGTTTGCATGGGCGAACTTAGCAGCGTTTGCTTCTCGTTAAGACTGTTCCTAGCTCCACGGTAAATTCCATATATACTTTCGAACATTCTTAACTGGAAGAAAACTTAGCGCTGCGTTGCATCGATCGCCTTATGCAACCCGGCACATGAGTGTGACTGCACTGTGTCCCTCTCAGTGCTCTAGTCTGAAACTCTTGCAGGAAGTGACTGTCTTTTTCTTCCAATCTGATGCCATTTAAATGTCACCCGTTCTTCTTTTCTTCCCGAAACTTAGAATTTGATTGATCTCTTTTTTTTTTCTCTCTCGAAGTTTGAGTAACTCTGTGTGTGTGTGTGTGTGTGTGTGTGTGTGTGTGTGTGTGTGTGTGTGTGTATGTGTGTGTGTGTGTGTGTCTGTGTGTGTGTGTGTGTGTGAGAGAGAGAGAGAGAGAGAGAGAGAGAGAGAGAGAGTGTGTGTGTGTGTGTGTGAATGTTCTTTCTTTAAAATCTTTTCAGTGTCTGTGTGCGTGTGTGCGTGCGTGTGCGCGTCACGTGAGTCTCTGTCTTGTGTGCATGTGTCTGTGTGTGAGAGTGATAGATGTTCCAATGACTGAAAAGAAAGATGGGGTCTAAATGATAGTCTCTCGAAATAGAACTTCAATTCCAGTGTGTGAACCTTCTATTTTATTCCTGTCATTTAATTCTAAACCTAATAGATCTAACCATGTATTCCCACCTCCCTCCTTGCAATCCCTCCCTCCCTCTCTGCCTCCCCCCTTCCTCCCACCAAAACTCACCTCTTTTCCACTCTCCCACCCTCCTTCCGCTCTCTCACCCTCATTTCCAAAGCTCCAGCCTCCCCTCACTGAACGCCCCCCCCCCCCCACCGCCCCCTCACCCCCGCCCCAAACCACCAGTCCACAGTCCAGTTCATCCCCCACCCCCCTCCCAAATCCCCTTGGTTCAAGAGTTTTTAACGTGCGTGAGGAAGAGCAATGTCCAGTGTCTTCTTTCAGCCAGCACGTGGGTTTACACCATGACTTCACCCCGCGACGCTTCTTAGTGATTAGTTATCAGCCTTGCGCGTGGAGAGTCCACGTCGGGTCGTCACGGCAACGACCAGTTTGCAGGCACTAGGTGTCATCCTATAGAGACCTCCAGTTTGAATTTCTTGAAGTACGCGATTGTCCTTTTCTTTCAGTTCAATTTCATTCACATATCACCCGTTCTTTGTTCTTCTTTCCCCCCACGAAACATGTTTTATCTTCAGTTTAACGTCTATTCACTATAAGTGTTTTTAGACGGAAAGGAGTAAAGAAGTGGATAAAGGAACGGGAATGCATGTGAATATTAGTGAAAAAAAAAAAAAAAAAAAAAAAAAAAATCATGTTATGTAACAGAGGAAAAGTATATTATAAGAAAAAGGTCTAAAGAGATTGTGGTGTGTATTGAATGAGGTGTCATGGGAAGGAGAATATGTATATGCATATCAACAAGTATTAAGCTATAACAATGTAAATATAAATAACAACATTAATTATAACACATCAAAGGAGGATACCAACTGGACTGGAGTTTAAAATTTCCGAAAACATTCTAAGCAATGAATAATCATTCAAAATCTTTTCAATGGCTAATGAAATATTGGAAGAAAAGTCATCAACTACATCTTTAGGAATTAACGGTCTTATGCTCGGACAATGAATGAGTAGATGACTTACAGTTATTTGCTTACCGCATATACATTTTATATTTTTAGAAAATTTTGTACGAAAGGCATTTAAACGAATTCTATACATTAGACTTGTAATTTGTCTTGAATGTGCTGCTGGTGTCAAATTTAGAAAATGTTTGGGATTAGCTGCATTCTTTGTGTTTACACAACATTGGTAATATTGATTATTTGAATCTATAAGTAATTTCTTAAATCGATTTCTAGAGACATTTTCTATACAACTAATGTATTCATGTAGATCTAACTGGATGTCAAGTTGTATTGCGCCTTCGAAATTACGTGCTGCTCTTCTAGCTGCTTGGTCTACCCACTCATTTGAAGATATTCCACAGTGCGAAGGTACCCAACAGAAAGTTAATTTAATGCCCTGTTTTGTCAGTTGGTGAATAGTATGTTTTATTTCCATTGTCATCTCTATTCGCTTCTTTGAATTTGGAGATTCTATAGCTTTTAATACTGACTTCGAGTCTACACATAATAGAATTTCACTGACAGTTTTCGGAATGTCTGAAATATAATTTAAGGCCATAAGTATGGCTATAAGTTCAGCTGTGAAAATGGAATATTGTCTACCAATATAGTATAATTTTTCTAATCTAAATGAAGGAATTACAAAAGCCGCTCCTGAAACATGTGTGTGTGTGTGTGTGTGTGTGTGTGTGTGTGTGTTTCTGTCTGTCTGTGTTCATTCTTCAACGTCATTTCACTGTGTGTGTGTGTGTGTGTGTGTGTGTGTCTGTCTGTCTGTCTGTCTGTCTGTGTTCATTCTTCAACGTCATTTCACTCTGTGTGTGTGTGTGTGTGTGTCTGTCTGTCTGTCTGTCTGTCTGTGTTCATTCTTCAACGTCATTTCACTCTGTGTGTGTGTGTGTGTGTGTGTGTGTGTGTGTGTGTGTGAGCACACACGCATATTTCTTTTTTTCCTTACTTTTCATTCTAGAACTGACAGATTTTTGCCGATGTATTGGCGCCTCTCTTCCTCCATCCCTCCTTACCTCGCAACCCCCTTCTCTTTCCCTCCCTCCAAAACTCACCTCCATTCCACTATCCCACTCTCCCTTCCTTTCCAAACCTCCAGGCTGTTTTCACCCACACCTACACCCCACCCAACACCCCCCCCCCCCCTTTTTTTTTTCCTCTCCAAAACGCCCCCCACCTCCGACCACCATCCAGTTCACCCCCACCCCACTCCAAATCCCTCCTTTTCCACGAGTTTCCACTGAACGTGATAAAGGGCAACGTCCGGTGTCTTTGTTCAGCCAACAGGTGGTTTACAACCTGACTTGATCTGGCCCTGCTCCCTATCCCCACTTTGTGAGTGGAGAGTCCACGTTGGATCGTCACGGAAACGACCAGTTTGCAGGCAGGAGTCTTCTACACGTGCACCAGGGGAGTGGACAGTTCAGAGAGCTCCAGTTTCAAATTCTTGAAGAAGACACTGTTTTATTCTTTCAGTTTAATTTCATTCAGATATCACACGTTTTCTTTTCCCATAACTTGGAATCTAATCAATCTTTTTTCTTTTCTTTTTTTTTTTTTTTTTTTGGGGGGGGGGGGGGGGTAATTCAGTGTGTGTGTGTGTGTGTGTGTGTGTGTGTGTTTCTGTCTGTCTGTGTTCTTTCTTTAACATCTTTTCACTTTGTGTGTGTGCGTGTGTGTGCGTGTATGTGTGCGTGTGTGTGTGTGAGTGCGTGTGTGTGTGCGCATGTGTGCACGTCTGTCTTCTGTGTATGTGTCTGTGTGTGAGAGTGATTGATGTTCCAATGAACTCTTGAAAAGAAACATAGGTCTAAACGACAGTCTCTGAAAATAGAACTTCATCTCCGGTGTGTGAACCTTTCCCTTTCCTTTCTTTTAATTCTTAACCTAATAGACCATACATTCGCGCCTCCATCCATCCCTCCGCCTCCACCTCACTCCCTCCAAAACTGACCTCCTCTCCCTACCGCCTTTCTAACGCTCCAAACGGTTTGTTTTTTCTTTTCTTTTCTTTTCTTTTCCCCTTTTCTTTTTCCGCCCCGGAGATGTGATCACCGGCACGCACCCAGACTGCTGCTAGCCACTGATCCCTTGGATTTTCTCCCCTGATCATGTCGCCACAGCCTGCCAAAAACCTTCCTTCCTCCCATCACCTGCAGCGCTGCGGAGCCACTCTGACTCGGCGAGAGGCAGCAGCAGCAACAACAGGGCCGTGCAGAAAGACTTCAGACATAGGTCACACGCAACACGCACGGACCTACTCTGTTTTTTTGCTTGTTGACTCCATCACTGTGAACCTTGATGAACTGATGCAACTGTGGATATAAATCTTCAGGGCAGTCACCACGTTTCCTTCACTCAATAAGTGGAGCAACTGATTTTGCTGAACGACAGTAATCATAATACAATCAAACAACAAAAACAAAAAAGGATAATATAAAGAATAGTCCGACATTGTGACCTATGAGGTCAGTTGTCTGATGGCAAGGTGACAGCCTTCATGGTTAAGCATGCCTGTCAGTAGCAATCCAGGGGTTAACAACAATCAAAGGGTAAAGGTCCCGCAGCCTTCGTCGGCGATAGGGGCAGTGAATTCATCTCCACTGTGGCAAAGCCAAAGAAAGGCCGGCCCTCTCCTTCAGCCCTTTTCACCTTTCCCTGAACGCTCAGCTACCCATTGATACAGGGGTGGAGTGAGGAAAATCGGGGGTGAACCGTTCTCCGGGACACGGCACTCAGGCCGAAACGGGGCCTCGGACCCTGGTCACTGGTCAAACACGGGATCAGAAAATCCATCCCTCAAACCCAGACAATGCCACGGTGCCTCCTTTCTGGCTGAACAGCCCCGTGAAGCAAAACGTCCAACAAGACGAACACGGGGCAGGGCAAGGCAAGGCAAGGCAAGGCGTGCAACGTACTCAGCACAGCATGCGACAAGGCCATTTCACTGATTCACGTTTCTGTTTCTCCTCTGGTGTTCTTGTGTCTGGCAGCACTGAATGTTTCTTCCAACACGCGCACAAGTATGTGGATATACGCGCATGTATACAAACGCTCGCACGCAACCACACACACACACACACAACCATCAACCCACCCACCCACCCACCAACAACCTCTGCAACAACAAGTGGCTGTATTTGCATAGCTCCAGATAACAGACTGCTCAGCGTGTCAGTCGATCCCCACACAATACGGGGAGGGACAGTGTCTGAATGCACACCAAACAAAAAAAGCCACAGTCAGCCAGCCCACTGATGCCGGTGGGCCGGTGCCGTCCTGTTGGAGGAGTCTATTTATCAAGCTTACGGTGTCTGGCTTGAGGCACTCTCCATAGCATGCAGTCTTCATTCCCGGTCATGCCACTTTCTTTCACTGCTGCCCTTTTCTGCATTTTCCTTTTCTTTCTTTGGGCTTTTTGTGGGTTCCGGTGGAAAGGGAACTGGGGGTGGGATTGACAGCTGGCGCGAGAAATACTGGACACAATAGACCGCTCGAGAATTCCCTGCTTACATGACTTACAGAAGCGCGTCACATGATCTGTGCTCTCGAAGGTGATTGGCTATCTAAACCAGCGAGCAGCAAAGGCGACGAGAGAGAGAGAGAGAGACAGAACGTTTGAAACAGCAGATTCTTTTTTCCACCTTTTGCCTCACAGTTTGGTTGCCTCATTGTGCATATGATGGCACTTCATTGTACACAGTTTGGTTGTAGCAATGGAGGCTGTCAACTGGAGAAATGGAGGACAGCACATGTTTGCTACTTTTGTCTATGTCGATCGCCTTTGGCATTGCTGCGATTTCGAGTAAAAGTTAGATGGTCGAGGAACCCTCCAGCTGTCTATTACTGGAGAAATATTGGTAGACAGGAAAAACAACATACGAGACTGGACTAGCCTATATTAGATCATATCAGAAAAAATAAGTGGATTGCGAGCGATATATCGACAGACATCAGATAGCTATACAACAACAACAAACACAGACACACAAAACTAGCAAAATATATGGGTGTATGCAGATGAACACAAAGCAATCCTAACGGTTCCGAGTGACCCTGTGTGTGGGTTTTCATGATCGGCTGAGTTAATATGCATGCGGAAAAAACAACAACTAATATATATTATTCCCCTAAGGTTCCGTGACCTGCTCTCCGCAACCCCCCTCCCCCTCCCCAATCATAATACCCTTTGTCTCCCTGATCTATATCATAGTTTATTCCACGAGCCCAACGCCCCTTATCTGCCCCCTACTACCCCCCTCCACCCCCACCCCCCCACGAGGCCCCCCTTTCCCCCGCCCCCTCCCCACACACGTCACATCCCTCTTCTCTCCTCCCAGCTCCCCAATAACACTGCAGTCCTGATCCGTTGTAATATATGATGGCCATACCGGGCCCGTTTCTCTCGCTGGCTCCCTTTCGGTCTGCTGAAGCTGCAGACGCCGTAACAGCACTCCAATGTGGCACAGCTGGCGTGGTGATGTCTCCGCAAATGTCTCCCCAGGGGAATGGCGGTGGGGGAGAGAGAGAGAGAGAGACAGACAGACAGACAGACAGAGACATAAAATGTGAATGTGAGAAAAAGAGAGAGAGTGAGAGAGAGAGAGAGAGAGGAGAGACAGACAGAGACAGAAAATGTGAATATGAGAGAGAGAGAGAGTGTGTGTGTGTGTGTGTGTGTGTATGTGAGTGTGAGAGAGAGAGAGAGAGTGAGAGAGAGAGAGAAACAGAAAGTGTGTGTTTGTGTGTGTGAGAGAGAGACAGACACAGAGACACAGAGAGAAAGAGACACAGAGAAAGAGAGAGGAGTGACGTAGGAAAGAAAAGCCCCCCCCCCCCCTCCCCCCCCCCCCCCCACAGACCTCCCTTCACCCCTATCCCCCACTCCTTTCTAATGACGGGGGGCGGCAAAAAATCATGACAGCGCAATATTATGGATCGCTTCCAGAGCACAATCCATCCATCTGTCTTCATTCATTCAGTCGCCCGCCCTGCGCGCCGTGCACGGTGTCACCCACAGGTTCACCCACTGCCCAATTCGCCTATCACTCAATCCCGGTTCGTTTCTTCCCATTTCGCCTACGTAATCAGTTGCTCTCTCTGTCTGTCTCTCTGTCTGTCTGTCTGTCTGTCTGTCCCCGTCTCTCTCTGTCTGTCTGTCTGTATATCTCTCTCTATCTATCTATCTCTCTTTCTCTGTGTGTGTGTGGGGGGGGGGGGGAGAGAGAGAGAGAAAGAGAGAGACAGAAAGACAGACAGACACAGAAAGACAAAAAGAAACTAGAAAGAAAAAAAAATCCACACGGACTGAGACCGAAATCAGATGAAAGGAAGAGAGGGAAATGAAACGGAGGAAATGAGATAAGCAATTAACATGCTTTTTTTTTCCACCACCTAGCCCTGGGGTAAACTTTTTTTTTTCCACCTAGCCCTGGGGTAAAAAGAAAAGTACAAATTATGCACGACGAAAAAAAAAAAAAAGGGGGGGGGGGAAGAGGGAGGGAGGGGGAGGGGAAGTTTGACAGACAGACAGACAGAAAGACAGTGAGACGGAGAGATGATACGCACACGCATCTCTTAAAGAGAAACATGAACACTATTTCCATTATGACGGGCACGGAACGCTGCAGACGCCACCAGCCACCCAGCAGTGTGTACTCTGTGAATCACGTGCCACACCGAGGACACAGGAGGAAGAGGACGGGAAGAAAGAAAAGAAAAGAAGAGGAGAAGGAGGAGGGGAAGGAGGAAAAGGAGCAGGTGGGGGAAGAGGAGAGGAGGAGGTGGAGGAGGAGGTTAATGGGAAGGAGAAGGATTACAGGGAGCAACAGCAGCAGAAGACGGGGAGAATTTGGTGGAGGAGAACATGTTGGAGGAGAAGCAACAGCGAGCAGCAAAAGCTAAAGAGAAAAAGCAGCAGCAGCAACTAAAGAGAAGAAGAAGCAGCAGCAGCTAAAGAGGAGAAGAAGCAGCAGAGGCTAAAAAGAAGCAGCAGAGGCTAAAAAGAAGAAGCAGAGGCTAAAGAGAAGAAGCAGCAGCAGCAGCAGCTAAAGACAAGCAACAGCAGAAGCCAAAGAGAAGAAGCAGCAGCTAAAGAGAAGCAGCAGCAGCAGCAGCTAAAGAGAAGCAGCAGCAGAAGCAGCAGCTAAAGAGAAGCAGCAGCAGCAGCTAAAGAGAAGCAACAGCAGAAGCAGCACAAGCTAAAGAGAAGCAGCAGCAGCAGCTAAAGAGAAGCAACAGCAGAAGCAGCACAAGCTAAAGAGAAGAAGCAGCAGCAGCTAAAGAGAAGCAGCAGCAGAAGCAGCACAAGCTAAAGAGAAGAAGCAGCAGCAGCTAAAGAGAAGCAACAGCAGAAGCAGCACAAGCTAAAGAGAAGCAGCAGCAGCAGCTAAAGAGAAGCAACAGCAGAAGCAGCACAAGCTAAAGAGAAGAAGCAGCAGCAGCTAAAGAGAAGCAACAGCAGCAGCTAAAGAGAAGCAACAGCAACAGCTAAAGAGAAGCAACAGCAGCAGCAGCGACCACAAGGAAGAAGACGATGACCACGAAAAACGGGTGTTATCTATTTTGTCATTGGTGTTTTGGGGTGGGTATGGGGTGGGGCTGGGGGTGGGGGGGTGGGGGTTCAGTGAGTTGCATCCATCTACATATCACCATGATCTGTGGAAGGAAAAAGGGATAAATGATAAATATAGATATCTGCATGGTGCAGAATACTCAAATAACATTATGCAAAGGGATGATGACGGTTTCTGGCGTCATGCAGCAAAACATCACGTAACATGAATTTTTGCACTGGTCAGTGATTCTCCTGGTGAGCATATTCACCACAGTGAGCAGAGCACAAAAGACAAAGAAGACTGGCCTTTTCTCAAAGGGAGGGTGGAGGCCGCAGCACGAAGCCTCCAGATTAAATATTTAGCACAAAATACAATGCTGAATCCTTGCGCAAAGGATTTCAAGAAACTTACGAGAAGTACACAAACACATTTTTTAATGTACACACGACTAATCAAAGCCGTGAAGCAGTAACATACAAAAGCACGATTCACACACTTGCTGCCAGTGAACACACCCTGCACAGCGGTGTATGGTGGCGTTGTATCCATAGTGGCATACATTCAGTTTTCAGCTTCTGTTTCAAGGAGGCGTCAAAGTGTTGGAAATGATTCATATCTGCGCTAGCCAGAGCCTCGAGAACTTACCTGTATGAAACAGTCTAAAAATGATAAATAATAAATAAGTAAATAAATAAATAAACAAAAATAAATAAATAAACAGATATTTTCAAAACTGCATCCGTAAAAGAAATCCAGCAGTGAATTCAGTACTCGAGGGGACTGGTCCTTCACCAACAGCAGTTATAAAACGGAACAACTTAAGATTGATGGGTCATCTATTCATTCTAAAGTTTTTTTTGTTTTTTTTTTTTTAATTAAACAAATAGAAACTTTCAAACTATTGCTGACATTCATCCACGTCATTTTTTTCCCCCAATGGGTAAAATTATTCCTGAGTGTTTATAATACAAACCATACTCCCACCCGTCAAGTTCGGGTAATTATTCTTCTTCGTTCGCGTGCAGCGACTCCCACGTTCACTGGTATACGCGCGTGGGCTTTTTCGTGTGTGACCGTTTCTACCCCTGTCCGGGATCTCGTCTTCACGATAATACCCAACTTTTTCAGCCATCTTTCCTGGCATCAAGTTAGTCCTGGGAGCTTCAAGAAACTATAAGCGATCACAAGCAGTTCGTGCTTTCTAGACTCCTACTGCACAAAAGGTGGAGCGGTGGCCAAGTGGTAATTCTCCGACTAGGAAGCCAGAGTCCACTTGTTCCAGTCCCATACGAACCGGTTTTTGTTGTTTTTTTGTTGTTGTTGTTTTCTTGGGGGGAGGGGGGGCGTGGGGATAGGGGTGGGGGGTTAACAGTGCGGAAGAAGAGAATTGAACCCCGCCTTCCCTTGCCAAGCCCTAGGTACACTGGATAAAAATTCACTGCATCGATGGTCATAAAAGGTTACTGGTCCTTTAACCTTAACATTAAACTGTGCAACACACACACACACACACACACACACACACACAAATATATCTATATATATATATATATCTATATATATATATATATATATATATATATATATATATATACATACATACATACAGAGAGAAGGAGAGAGAGAGGGTACAATGCATGATCTTGACAAGGAATGAATACCAAAGAAGTATCCAGGAACATAGCATGGATATGTCTCAGCAAGGAAATATATCTCCTGACAATCTGAATGTTTCAATGATAAGAACTAAAAACGTAAAAGATTTCTTTCCAACGAACAAAGCTGTGAGAGCGAATGGAAGGCAACAAAAAAGAGATCGAGAGAGAACTCAAACTCGAAAAGTTTAATCAGTATAGGCCATGGCCCCTTCAGAAAAAGGCAAAATAAATACGAACAATTCATACGAACTTGCAGAATGGCTTATCCAAATATAACAATAAGAGAAAGAGAGAGAGAGAGAGAGAGAGAGAGAGAGAGAGAGAGAGAGAGAAGGGGGGGGAGGAAGCATCGATCGGGAGGGAAGACAGAGACGGAAGAAAGAAGTATAGATACGAAAAGTCTCACTAGAAAAAAGATTGCAATTGAACACCCTAATATATCTATCTATCTATATATATATACATATAGATATATATGTGTGTGTATATATATATATATATAGGGCGGCCTTAAAGTGGGGTCAACACCCCACATTCACACAACAGAGGTGCAAAAACAAACAGAAAGACAGAACGACGAAAAGGGAAATCACTGGAAGAGAGGGAAACAATCCGAGCTAAACTGACGGAAGCAAAAACATAGACGATGAAAGTAACATCTACAAGTGAAAACAACAACAACAACAACAACAACAACAACAGAAGTCAAAGACAAGCAGACATGAAGACGGAATATATAGACACGTGGAGACAGAGACATGTATGTACAGAGTGAACAAGGTGAAGGGAGGGAGGGAGAGAGGGGTGGGTAGGAAGAGAGAGAGACAGAGACATGTATGTACAGAGTGAACAAGGGGGAGGGAGGGAGGGAGAGAGGGGTGGGTAGGAAGAGAGACAGAGACAAGTCTGTACAGAGTGAACCAGGTGAAGGGAGGGAGGGAGAGAGGGGTGGGTAGGAAGAGAGAGAGACAGAGACATGTATGTACAGAGTGAACAAGGGGGAGGGAGGGAGGGAGAGAGGGGTGGGTAGGAAGAGAGAGAGACAGAGACATGTATGTACAGAGTGAACAAGGGGGAGGGAGGGAGGGAGAGAGGGTGGGTAGGAAGAGAGAGAGACAGAGACATGTATGTACAGAGTGAACAAGGGGGAGGGAGGGAGGGAGAGAGGGGTGGGTAGGAAGAGAGAGAGACAGAGACATGTATGTACAGAGTGAACAAGGGGGAGGGAGGGAGGGAGAGAGGGGTGGGTAGGAAGAGAGAGAGACAGAGACATGTATGTACAGAGTGAACAAGGGGGAGGGAGGGAGGGAGAGAGGGGTGGGTAGGAAGAGAGACAGAGACATGTATGTACAGAGTGAACAAGGGGAAGGGAGGGAGGGAGAGAGGGGTGGGTAGTAAGAGAGAGAGACAGAGACATGTATGTACAGAGTGAACAAGGGGGAGGGAGGGAGGGAGAGAGGGGTGGGTAGGAAGAGAGAGAGACAGAGACATGTATGTACAGAGTGAACAAGGGGAAGGGAGGGAGGGAGAGAGGGGTGGGTAGGAAGAGAGAGACAGAGACATGTATGTACAGAGTGAACAAGGGGAAGGGAGGGAGGGAGAGAGGGGTGGGTAGGAAGAGAGAGACATGTATGTACAGAGTGAACAAGGGGAAGGGAGGGAGGGAGGGGTGGGTAGGAAGAGAGAGAGACAGAGACATGTATGTACAGAGTGAACAAGGGGGAGGGAGGGAGGGAGAGAGGGGTGGGTAGGAAGAGAGAGAGACAGAGACATGTATGTACAGAGTGAACAAGGGGAAGGGAGGGAGGGAGGAGAGAGGGGTGGGTAGGAAGAGAGAGAGACAGAGACATGTATGTACAGAGTGAACAAGGGGGAGGGAGGGAGGAGAGAGGGGTGGGTAGGAAGAGAGAGAGACAGAGACACCAAGAGGCAGATACAAAGACAGTGACACACAGACACACTGAGCGACAGAGAGACACAGAGAGAGACAGACAGACAGACAGACAGACACACTGAGCGACACAAAGAGAGAGGAGACAGACAGACATACAGGCAGACAGGCAGAGACACATAAACAGGAAGTAAGGACTATACCCCTCCCCCACCCCCACAAAAAATTATAATAAAATAAATAAACAAAAAAGAAAGAAAGAAAGAAAGAAAGAAAAAATAACCGAGACAGGCATGACAAACAAACACGCGCGCAGCCACACAGACAAAGACGGACTGCGAGAAAGACCACAAAAAAAAAGATTAGACATGCAGACAAACAGAGAGACAGGCAGACAAACAGAGAGACAGGCAGGCAGGTGGACAGACAGATAGCGTGCATGTGTGTGAGTTCTTGGGAATGCTTCCTAAATCCCCCAAGCTGGCCACAACGCGACGCCGGGATTAGCCCCGATGTCGCCTGTTAGATCCAGGCTTTAACACGGTAAAGACTGGGCTTGTTAAAGAAAGAAAGAAAGAATAAATGAATGAATGAGAAAAAGGCAGGAAGGAGTGAGTGTGTGTGTGTGTGTGTGTGTGTGTGTGTGTGTGTGTGTGTGTGTGTGTGTGAGAGGCAGTGGCAGAAGCAAAAGAAAGAAAGAAAGAAACAGACACTAAAAACAGAAACAAGAAAGAATGAATGAGAAGAAGACAGGAAGGATTGTGCGTGCGGGCGCGCGTGTGTGCGTGTGTTCGTGTGTGTGTGTGTGTGTGTGTGTGTGTGTGTGTGTGTGTGTGTGTGTGTGTGTGAGGGCAGTCGCAGAAGCAAACGAATGAAACAAACAAGAAAACAGAAACGAAAAACAAAAACAAAGAAAGTGAATAATAAACGGATTGAAAGGAAATGAAACTAAAACTGAATAATAAAAAATAAATAAAAAACATTGTAAAAAAAAAAAAACACAGCGATAAAAAACGAAAAGAAGAAAGAAATGCAAATATATATAAACACTAATGATGACGATCTTATGAGGATACCGGAGACCCCGTGGGCAAGGCGGAGAGGGAGAGAGGGAGGGACGGGAGGGGGGGCGGGGGGGCGGGGGGCGGGGGGGGGACGCTCTTTCGGTATAAACACTATCCCCACCCACCTTCTGAAAATGATGTGCAAGAAACTTCCTCTTTTCTTTTCTGTTGCTTCTGACGTTTCCCTTTTCTTTCACTCCTCTTTTGTTTTTTCTTTTTCTTTTTTTATCTTCTGCCTTCCTGGTCCATTGCCTACATTTTTGTTCCCCCACTGTAAGAGAGCCTTGAAAATTGTTAGGTCTTGTTATGAACTCGATAACTGGGACATTTTAACAATGCTGAACTAAAAAAAAAATATATATATATATATATATATATATATAAATTAAATCGACAAGGAAGTGTGCCGTGCCCGTTGGCAACATTTGCTGTTGCATCCCTGGTATTACATATAATCCCGTGTACTGCTGTCATGTATCCTTACTAGTCTACTTGCTTATTTTTCTAGGGTGGGGAAGTGTGGGTGTAAATAAAATCCTCTGGCAAAAAAAAAAGACAACAACAACAACAACAAAAAAAAGACATTGAAAGACAGGATGATCCATGTCAGAAGCATATCCAATGTTCATGTCACCGTAGTATCTGTGCCTCCTTTTCTTTTCCATGTGTGTGTGTGTGTGTGTGTGTGTGTGTGTGTGTGTGTGTGTGTGTGTGTGTGTGTGTGTGTGCATTTTATGTGTGTATGTTCTATGTGTGTGCGTGTATTGTTTCTCTCTCTCTCTCTCTCTCTCTCTCTCTCTCTCTCTCTCTCTCTCTCTCAGATTGGAAGAATAGGCAATGCCTAAAATCTTAATCCTTGAATAAAAACGTTTTGAGTTCTGAGTTCTCTCTCTCTCTCTCTCCATGCCCAGTCTCTACGTGATCATTATTTCCAGTTTTTCAACCCTGGTACGGTGTGGTGTGCCGGGCTATAGGTGCTATGGGGGTGTGGCGGTGTGGAGGGGGTGGTGTTCTGCAAAGGTCCCTCGTATTCCTTGTGTCAATAATCATTACAATCATGTACAAACCGTTACTCACGTGCGAACGCCGCTTTTTCCCTCCACTTGCCCCATACACTCCCCGCCTCCAACACACACACACACACACTGAGACAGAGATAGTGAGGCACAAACAGAAAGACATAATGACTGAGACGGTGACAGATTCACAGAAACAGGGAGACACAATCAGATACAGAGGGAGAGACGGAGACAGACAGAGATGGAGACGGTGACGGATCTTGACACAGGCAGAGGAAGACGGTAACAGATACATACAGACTGAGGCAAAGAGAGGGAGGGGGTGGGGGTGGGGGGGGGGGGGGAGACAGACAGACAAAGACAGAGGGAGACAGAGACGGAGACAGTGACAGATACAGACATAGATAAACATGGAGACACACAAGTGGGTGCGGGGGACGAGAGACACACAGAGAGATAGAGAGAGAGACAGAGAGAGACAGAGACAGAGAGTGAGAGATAACGGGGATATTATTCACAGCAAACAGCCAACCATCCCCCAGGCACAGATACTGTTAGTGTTTGGTGTTTGCTGCTGCTATTAATTCAGTTATCATTGCTAAAAGCTGGGCCAATCGCCAGTCCCGATGGCTCGTCTTCCCGGTATTGCAGCACATCCAAACCCCGGCTTTTTTCTTGCTTTTTTTTTTTTCTTTGGTTTATTTTTTAACCCGTGATCAAATCCAGCTTGCTCAGATTAACCTCGGAGACAACGTAGCCCGGAATGACCCCGAGGGTACACTTCAATTAGTCAGAAGAGAACCACCACCCCACCCCCCAGTTGAGTTTTACCAACCCTTATCTCTGTCATGAACACGGAGGCTGGCTTGAAATGAGGGGGGTGGGTAGGGGACCAGCAGAGGCTTGTCCAGAACCCTTCTTTCTTTTTCAACAGCTTGGTTAAAACCGTAGACAGGAGGTAATTTCCATGTCAGGGGAATCGGGGAGGGGGTTCAAATCCTACCCTGAGGTACTTTTATGACTGCTACACCGGCGCTGAAAACACGTTTTGTAATATCCTCTGGCTCTGAATCTTTGACTGGAATGATCGCTTTGTTTCATGGCGTCTCCTTATTCCTCGATCCTGTCTCGTCGCGTGTGTGTGTGTGTGTGTGTGTGTGTGTGTGTGTGTGTGTGTGTGTGTGTGTGTGTGTGTGTGTGTGTGTGTGCGTGTGTGTGTGTGTGTGTGTGTGTGTGTGTGTGTGCGTGTGTGCGTGCGTGCGTGTGTGCGTGCGTGCGTGCGTGTGTGTGTGCGTGTGTGTCTGTGTGTGTCTGTGTGTGTGTCTGTGTGCCTGTGTCTGTGTGTGTGTGTGTGTGTGTGTGTGTGTGTCTATCTGTCTGTCTGTCTGTCTGTGTGTGTCTGTGTGTGTGTTTGAGATAATATTTAGCTGTGTGTAAATGATAGACTCGCCAATCTCACTGATACACGGAGACGGAAAAAAAAAAGAAAAAAAAAGGAGAAAAAGAAATGGGGAACAGAGAGGGGGGTGGGGGGGGGCGGGATGTGCTGGAGAAGAACAAGGAACTAAGGGAGGAGGAGGTGGAGCTAGAGGAGGAGGAAAAGGAGGAGGAAGAGGAGGGGATGTAAGTGGTGTAAGAACAAGCAACTGAGCAAGGAGGAGGAAGTAGGAACAGGAGAACGAGGAGGCGGAGGAAGCGGAGGAGATCGAGTAAGAGGATGAATAAGAAGAAGAAAAAGAAAAGGGGTTTGGGGGGTCGGGGTCGGGGTCGGGGGCGGGGGGGAGGAGGGGGGGGGGGGGTCAAGAGGGCCCACAACAAACTCACATTGACACATAAAACCCAGAGGGGACATCAAGAGAAATGGGTGGGTGGGTGGGTGGAGGGAGGGTAGTCAGATGAGGAACAGGAGAAGGAAAAAGAGGACAAGAGGAGGAGGGGGGGGGAGGGAGGGGGAAGGATGGTTACAGGAAGCTGAAGAGCAGAAGGGCGGGACAACAGAAGGAGGAGGAATACAACCTTTACAAGAGAAGAAGAGAAGAATAAATAAGAAATATTCACCATCCAACGGTCGGAAACGGACCGCAAAACATACTCTGATCAGGGTACCCCCCTCTCCTCCTCCCCCTCCCCCTCCTTATTGACACAGACGGTAGATACATACCAACAACACGTGGCTCAAAAAACAACTGTGGGGAAGAAGAAGAAGAAAGAATTCCGGACAGAGTTTACCGACTGGTTCAATATAATGATTTATTCCACGGCGTGAACTTCAGCTGTTTGGAAACCGCTTTTCTCAACAGAGGTGTGAGTGTTCTCTGTGGCCACCAGACATCGACTCAAAAATATCCACAAGACATTTGCATAGGAGGAAAGCTGGGCAGGAAAAGAAAGAAAGAGAGAAAGGCACAAATAAAGAAAGAATCAACGGAAGAAAGGAAGACTGAAGAAAGAAAAGAATAAAAGAGAGAGGAAAAGCAGGGCGGAAACAAAGAAGTTAAGGAGGAAAGAGAAAAAACAAAGAAAGGGGGGGGGGGGAGTAATGAGGATACAGAAGGGAAAAAAATTAAGTTAGGAAAATAAAGAAAAAAGGATAGAAAGATCGAAGGACGGAAACAACAAAGACAGACAAGAGAAAGAAGAAGGAAAAGATACAAGGAAGAACAGAAGGAAGACAGGAGTACGGAGGGAAGGAAGGAAGGAAAGGAGGGACGAGCGAACAAACAATGTATAGGAACTGGAGACAACGACACAGGAAGCCCTGTCTGTCTGCCCTGACAGAGTGAGACAGACAGCCAGAGAGAGGGAGGGAGAGACAGAAAGGAAGAGAGGGGAAGGAAGATGGAGTGTGTGTGGAGGGGTGGCGGGGGGCGGGAGGTTACGGGAGGGATAGAGACCGTATATTTAACAACATTCAACTTCGTGGACAATATTCCAGCAACGGAGCTTCGTGGACAATTTTTAGCTGGGCTTGCTTCTTCTGCGCGGTGCTGGAGTAGGATGGGGGGGGGGGGGGGAGAGAAGAAAAAAAAGAAAGAGAGAGAGAGAGAGGAGGGCAGGGGAGGGGGGAGAACGGAAGTGAGACCTGGACCAGACAAAGACCGTTTTCTGCTTTAAATGATACCCGCACGAAGTCGTTTTTCATTTCAAATATTCTTCAATTGAGCAAGCAAGAATCAAGAGAGATAAATGAGGGAGAGCGAGAAAAACAACAACAAAGTCATGAAGAAGAAGAATAAGACGAAGAAGAAGAAGTAGCATCAGCAGCAGCAGAAAGGGAGAAGAAGGAAAAGGGGGAGGGAGGAGGAGGAGAAGAAGGAGGAGAAGGGAGGAGGAGACGGTAGAGGAGGAGGAGAAGAAGAATGAAATAAAATAAAATAAACAAGAAAAAGAAGGAAGAAAAGAAGAAATGGAGGAGGGAGGAGGAGAAGGAGGAGGAGGGGAAGAAACAGTTTCTTCTTCACTGCATCCTGTCCACACAGGCGCAAAATTGCTGGAAAGAAACTTCAGACAGATTTGTCGGCAGCCGTAAAATAAATCGAATCAAAGCGAAAATAAGTGGTGATTTTTCTGTCCTTTCTTTCGTTTCTTGTCAGCTTCAAACAAAACCAAAAAAAAAAAAACCAACAAAAAACAAACAAACAAAAAAAAGCCAAAACGAAACGAAACAAAAAGCGAAAGTAGCAATAAATCGGATGGTTTCCCTTTAATTCCCCCTCAATCACTCCCTTAAGGAGTCTAGCAGTATTTGTTTGCAAGGCACTGGCATTACGACAAAGCTGTGTTGGTAAACATGAAGCGAAACTAATATATGTTTTAGAGTATTTGCCTCGTGTGCATATTATCACCCCTACTGTAACAGAGTCGAAGGCCTCTGCAATGAAGCCACTCTCTGTTATGGGCTCCCTTCCTCCCTTCCCCTTCATCATTTTTTTCCTTTTACCTGCGAGAGTGGCCAACAATAAACAGCATACAATGAAACAACAATAAATATAGAAAGCACCCCCCACCCTCCCCGGAGATCTTCATGGGACACTCAAGAACATAAACCACATCACACACACACACACACACACACACACACACACACACAAAGCCAGACATTCAAGCTAACTGGTTTATTTCTTTTCTGATTTTTTCCCCCTTACCATTTCATTCTTCTCGATTTTCTTTTCTTTCAGTCTGGTATGTCGTCGCTTCTCGGGGGGGAAATTGATCCCAAGGTTTTGTGTAATGATCTTATCTATTATAACAAGAAAAAGATGACAAAGTATATTCTGTATACTGGACTGGCTGACTTGTGTGCAAACAAGAATTACACACACACACACACACACACACACACACACACATATATAATATAAAACTAAATAAGAAGGAGGGGAGGGAAAGGAGAAGTCAGGAAACAAAAGAGGTAGAAAACGTCTCTGTGTGTATGTGTGTGTGTATGTGTGTGTGTGTGCGCATGCGTGCGTGCGTGTGGTTATTAAACACAGCTTTTCTCCAGGTGAACTGTATTTCAGTTCATTCCGAAACCGAGTGCTCAATCGCGTGTGCGATAGCAAGAGAGACAGACAAAGAGACCGCGGAAATGAGGATGAAGAAAAAGAACTGAAGGAAAAACTGAGGGAAGATTTAGGACTCCAATGTATCGACTGACTGGGTGTGTCCGCCTATTAAGAAACTGTTAAGCTGTCAAAAAAGGTGCTTTAAAAAAAAAAATCTTGTCTCGCAAATCCGTTCAGTGTTCTTCTCAACCTCTCTGGTTCTCTGTTGTGTTGTGTTGTGCTGTAATGAATTGTGTTGTGTTGAGAAGTGGTGTGTGTGTGTGGGTGTGTGTGTGTGTGTGTGTGTGTGTGTGTGTGTGTGTGTGTGTGTGTGTGTCTATGTGCATGTGTACATGTGTGTCTGTGTCTCATACACTCACATAAATTCAAAATCTCAACATGTTCTTGTTGCTTAGAGTCCAGCAACCGCACAGGGCCGTATCAGGACTGAAAACCTCAACAACAAGCACAAACAATAACAAAGCTGGTACTGTCACCACTCCCTTCGTGCACCCCCTTGTTCAGACAGCACACTGCCCGAGTCAGACTGCAGCACCCCCTTGTTCAGACAGCACACTGCCCGAGTCAGACTGCAGCACCCCCTTGTTCAGACAGCACACTGCCCGAGTCAGACTGCAGCACCCCCTTGTTCAGACAGCACACTGCCCGAGTCAGACTGCAGCACCCCCTTGTTCAGACAGCACACTGCCCGAGTCAGACTGCAGCACCCCCTTGTTCAGACAGCACACTGCCCGAGTCAGACTGCAGCACCCCCTTGTTCAGACAGCACACTGCCCGAGTCAGACTGCAGCACCCCCTTGTTCAGACAGCACACTGCCCGAGTCAGACTGCAGCACCCCCTTGTTCAGACAGCACACTGCCCGAGTCAGACTGCAGCACCCCCTTGTTCAGACAGCACACTGCCCGAGTCAAACTGCAGCACCCCCTTGTTCAGACAGCACACTGCCCGAGTCAAACTGCAGCACCCCCTTGTTCAGACAGCACACTGCCCGAGTCAAACTGCTGCACCCCCTTGTTCAGACAGCACACTGCCCGAGTCAAACTGCAGCACCCCCTTGTTCAGACAGCACACTGCCCGAGTCAAACTGCAGCACCCCCTTGTTCAGACAGCACACTGCCCGAGTCAAACTGTTGCAAGCTTTGTTCAGACAGCACACTGCCCGAGTCAAACTGCTGCAAGCTTTGTTCAGACAGCACACTGCCCGAGTCAAACTGCTGCAAGCTTTGTTCAGACAGCACACTGCCCGAGTCAAACTGCAGCACCCCCTTGTTCAGACAGCACACTGCCCGAGTCAGACTGCTGCAAGCTTTGTTCAGACAGCACACTGCCCGAGTCAGACTGTTGCAAGCTTTGTTCAGACAGCACACTGCCCGAGTCAGACTGCTGCAAGCTTTGTTCAGACAGCACACTGCCCGAGTCAAACTGGTGCACTCCCTTGTTCAGACAGCACACTGCCCGAGTCAGACTGCTGCAAGCTTTGTTCAGACAGCACACTGCCCGAGTCAAACTAGTGCAAGCTTTGTTCAGACAGCACACTGCCCGAGTCAAACTAGTGCAAGCTTTGTTCAGACAGCACACTGCCCGAGTCAAACTGCTGCAAGCTTTAAGTATATAACCGGCAGCTCAGCTCTGCTGCCCATTTCTTTATGTGGCCAACTAAGACGGATGCCCGCGCCAAGTTCTTGGCTCAGCCAATCAGTGCGATTTCCCCCATTCAACGCTGAGCACTAAAGCCGTTATTCATTTTATGACCAACAGTGTCCGAGGACGGCACTCACTTTTATGCTGTGTCTGGCCACCACCAACCTTTTTTCCTTCACTCTGTATGCTTGCCATTTGTTTTTTTTATCTTATTTCTGGGGCTTGCTTTCCTTTCTCCGCTATGGCGGTACTTTCCATCCCTGCGATGTGCTATTTCCTTCCTGGTTTCGCCACTCCACACAACACATCAGTCGTAGCCACCCAAGTCCCGTTTATCATTGCGGGCCTCAAAGTCTGCTGCTCACTAGTGGGAGAGCAGGACATGACTTCAGAATCAGAATCAGAAGGACCCAATCTCTCTAAGTGAGATCAAGTTGTTCTCATTCTGAGGACTCGTTTTGCTCTGCCACAAGTAAACGGCCTTCGATATCAGGGCCCCTATCTTCCCCCCTACCCCCTCCGCCCCACCCCAACTGGCGATGATAACGACTATCTTTGGGAACGTCAAGGGCGTCGTTTATCGTAATCTTTTAGGACAGAGGTTTCAAGACCGGGGGTCAAAAAGGCAGACAATACGTCACCTCCACAAGACTGATGGCAGTGAGATGGGTACAAACAGATCTCCCACACCCAGCCGCAGACACAGAAGACAGTTTAGGACGAACACTCGTCCAGCGGCCCTAAATCCTTATGCGTCCAGATGTCAGCAGAGTGCTTCGTAAAACCTGCTGTGGGACAGGGACCCTTGGACCACGGGCCAACACCAAGCCCACACTCACCCCCTCCCAAACCAGAAGCTAAAAACCTGGGACAATGCCGAGATCTGCAGATTTGCATTGTCACCTCAGAAGCCAACACTTCAAATTTGCTGCTGTTGTATAACTGACTCGAGAAAGAAGTCTTCTTCTCCTCTGTGTGAACAGGATGGTTATTAGGGCGACAGGGCTTGGTGAGTCCTCTGAAGAGTTACGGTTAAAGTTAAAAGACCTATTGCGTTTTACGGCCAACCGGGCAGTGAATTCACATTCACTGTGTCTAGGGCTCGACCTAAAAGCAGGGCCCACTCCCCTCCTTCCACCGTTTTTACAACCTTCCCCAACTAAAGTCAGGTACCCATTCTCACCCGGGGGGAGTGTGGGAAAACCAGTGTCTTTCCCAAACACACAACGCCAGATCCGAAAAGGACCTTGAAATGTGATCACTGAAAAACACTGGCTCAGAATTCCAACGCTTAACCGATTCTGCCACGACATATTTAAGGGAAAAAGTGGTGACCTTTTCTCTTTCCAACGCACAGGCAAGATGAGCGCATCTCAGCCACTTGATTTTTTTTTTTTAATTTATTTTTTTCTCAGCAAGCGAAGAACATGGCGCCCATTTTATTCAACGGTTATGGAAAAATTGCCCCTTAAAAAAAAAAAAAAAAAAAAAAAGCCTCCTAGCTCCTGCAATTATTCCCACGGAATCTATTTTCTTCTGCTTGTTCTTGTGTTGAAGACCTCATCGAAATGATCTTAAAACAGATTTTTTAGGAGAGAGAAGAAGTGAACACAGCTTCCACACCTGCCTCTCTTCCGGGGACCAGCTTTAGTTTTTGTATTGTTGCGCGCGCGCGAAAGTGTGTGTGTGCTGAGGAAAATAACACCAATGAAAATAACGCATTTTTCGCTTTGGTTGGAAGAAAGGAGAAAAAGCGAACTAACTCTGTGTGTGTGTGTGTGTGTGTGTGTGTGTGTGTGTAACTCCATGAGCTAAATTGCTTCTTTACGTCAAGCCATATAAGAAAAAAAGAAAGAAAGAAAGGAAGAATCTATAAAGACACACGCGTGCGAGCACGAATACCCCACACCAACCCTAATCATATACATGTTATATTCCCTCAAATAATACAAATTAATTGCCAACAAAATCAGATAGAAAACA
>NC_134884.1:47001351-47023851 GCF_041734735.1 Babylonia areolata
ACACTGATGACAGAGTGGTGGAGAGGGAATCCTTGCGCTATTTTTCATACGGCTCCTCCAGTCCTGGGGTTTATCACCGCATGATATCGCTTCCTTTTATGTATAGAAAAATAAATAAATAAATAAACAGATAAAATAAAACAGAATAAATAAAAAAAAAGGACGTTTCACATCCGCACAAGGGATGGAAAAGGAGTGTGTGGGAGAAACAGAGACAGAGAGAGAGAGAGGTGGGAGGGCGCGGGAGAGAGAGAGAAGTGCGGGAGAGAGAGAGGGGGGGAGAGAGATGGGGCGGGAGAGAGAGAGAGGGAGAGAGAGAGAGAGGGCGGGAGAGAGAGAGAGGAGACAGGGAGGATTTCAATCGAACTTTTCTTCCTGTTCTTTGCTGTTGTTGTTTTCCCTTCCCTTTACCAGAAGGGGAGGATTGTGCTCAATCAGTCACACACTGACAGGCTTTGCACAGTATCACATAACACACACACACACACAGAGAGAGAGAGAGAGAGGGAGAGAGAGAGAGGGAGAGTTTTCACCGCGATCCTTCAACAGAGAGAGAAACATACACACACTGTCACTGTTGTCTTATTTATCTGAGACGAGGCTCAGTCCTTTCATCCCGGGGGGCCTTGAGAGAGAAAACAACAGCAAAGACAACACACACACACACACACACACACACACACACACACGTTAACACCACCATCAAAGACAGATGTGCACTGATGGAACCGGACAGTGAAGAGTGATCAAGAGAGCAGCCAGTGCAACGTCGACATCAACTGGCACTGCTCGTCCTCCCATCAACTTGGTCTTCGGGATGATACGATAAACCCGCCGTTCTGTGCACAGCCTGCACTTAGCCACAGGAATAAACAACTCACGCCAACAAAAGGTGCTGTCCCTGGTCAAATGTTCTCGCAATCTGACAGACATTCAAATAACTTGTTCAATCCTCTTCATAAGTTTGTTGTGGATGGGGTACTGATCTCTCTCAAAGTGGGGTGTTGGGGATGGGGCAGTTACTAAAATCGATATTTCGCGCAGGCGCGTGCAAACCTACGATCATGTTCGCATGTTTGTATGTGTGTGTTCGAGCTTGTGTGTGTGTGTGTGTGTGTGTGTGTGTGTGTGTGTGTGTGTGTGTGTGTGTGTGTGTGTGTCTGTGTGTCCACGCGCAAGTCCTGGCACGTGCGCACATGTTAAATGTTCACCAAATCTGACTTCATCGTGTGCTTTATCACCCAGGATTGTATTTCTCTTCTTTTCTTGTCACAACAGATTTCTCTGTGTGAAATTCGGGCTGCTCTCCCAAGGGAGAGCGCGTCGCTGCACTACAGCGCCACCCATTTTTTTGTATTTTTTCCTACGTGCAGTTTTAGTTTGTTGGGGTTTTTTTTCCCTACAGAAGTGGATTTTTCTATAAAATTTTACCAGGAACAACCCTTTTGTTGCCGTGGGTTCTTTAACGCACGTTAAGTGCATGCTGCGCACGGGACCTCGGTTTATCGTCTCATCCGAATGACTAGCGTCCAGACCACCACTCAAGGTCTAGTGGAGGGGAAGAAAATATCGGCGGCTGAGCCGTAATTCGAACCGGCGCGCTCAGATTCTCCCGCTTCCTGGGCGGACGCGTTACCTCTAGACCAACACTCCACATTCCTGACATCGGAAACAACAATGGACAAAAAACGTCTCTTCCAGCAACAAACTTTCCCCACTTTCTTTTTCTGTCTCCACTGTGACTGCCATTCAACGGACACACAGCCCTGTGGGAACTATAGTGATTTTCACAAAGCAGAACCAGTTACATTGCAGCGGTGTGTGTCTTGGTACTGTGTGAGAACATTGAATTCCTGCTTCCCCCGACTTCTAATGTAGCCTCTCAAACGTCGAAACTGACGGTTAATGTGGTGCTACGACTGGACTGTTCAATGATGTCTGGGTGCTAAATGGTCGTCACTCGCTGACAAATGAACAGTTTAGGTGCTTTTCTTCTGTCCCCAGAATGGCTGTTAGTTTTTAATTAAGAGGACAGTCTGTCGTTCGCTGACGATGAACTTTTCAGATTAAAAAACAAAACAAAAAAAAAAAAAAAACACCCTCTTTCCTCCAAACGAAGGCTGTTAGTTTTTACAAGGGCAGTTTTGGATTTCAACGGCTTTTTTCCCCTTTATTTTGCCCGTTCCTCACGTGCTCTGGTTATTTTCCCTCTGCGGGGTTTTCAAGCGTTGTTTAATTTTAATCTCATATAGAAACCTCTCAAATGGCTTTTCTAGTCGGCGGAGCTAAAAACAGTATCGCCCTTCCCCCTTCTCTCTCTCTCTCTCTCTCTCTCACTCTCTCTCTCTCTCTCTCTCACACACACACACACACACACACACACACACACACAGAGTGAGAGAGAGAAAGAAAGAGAGAGAGAATGAATGAATGAATGAATGAATGAATGGTTTATTCATATATTCCATAGCCCCTCAGGGGAGGTAACTGAACAGCAATAAAAGACAACAACCTATTCGCTGATAAATAAACAATGGAAACAAGACTATGAAGAGAGAGAGACAGAGAGAGACAGACAGGGACGCTTCAGACGCTTTTTATTGACATTGGCCTAACTAGTTACAGCCCTTATGTCAAGGGGGTCAATTCTAAGTTGCAGCGTCAAATATATTGGATGAAAGAAAACAAACAGCAATAAATCAAGCAAAAAATGTCAATCAATCATTTTTTTTTTAAAACCCACATTACTTAATTGTACACTTGTGCATGTGCCAACACAACAACGCACACCATAATAGAGCAACGTGTTATTACCATCTACTTTCCTTTTCCTGATATTAACGAGAGAGAGAGAGAGAGGAGGGAGGGAGGAGAGAGAGAGAGACGGAGAGAGAGAGAGGCAGGCGGGGGGTGGGGGGCAGGGAGAGGATGGAAGGAGAGGAAGTGGGAAGTGTGGGGAAGAGAAAGACAGACAGACAGACAGAGCGATAGCAGTCTTTGCTTTCTCTGTTCACATTGACGTGTTAAGCGGGGTGTCGCCAGTCATACCAACTCTTCTTTCATGCGTTTTGTCCTCCTTACTTATATGAATGAAAGCGAAAATAGAACAAAGTTCTTGTGTCAGTTTAAGCTTCTTCACGCACGTCAATACAGCAAATGGGAGGAAAAAACAACTGGTCCTATAAACTGAATGATGGAAGGAAAAAACCAACAACTGGTCCTATAAACTGAAATGATGGGAGGAAAAAACAACTGGTCCTATAAACTGAATGATGGAAGGAAAAAACAACTGGTCCTATAAACTGAATGATGGAAGGAAAAAAACAACAACTGGTCCTATGAACTGAATGATGGAAGGAAAAAACAACTGGTCCTATAAACTGAATGATGGGAGGAAAAAACAACTGGTCCTATAAACTGAATGATGGAAGGAAAAAACAACTGGTCCTATAAACTGAATGATGGAAGGAAAAAACAACAACTGGTCCTATGAACTGAATGATGGAAGGAAAAAACAACAACTGGTCCTATAAACTGAATGATGGAAGGAAAAAACAACAACTGGTCCTATAAACTGAATGATGGAAGGAAAAAACAACAACTGGTCTATAAACTGAATGATGGAAGGAAAAAACAACAACTGGTCCTATAAACTGAATGATGGAAGGAAAAAACAACAACTGGTCCTATGAACTGAATGATGGAAGGAAAAAACAACAACTGGTCCTATAAACTGAATGATAGAAGGAAAAAACAACAACTGGTCCTATGAACTGAATGATGGAAGGAAAAAACAACAACTGGTCCTATGAACTGAATGATGGAAGGAAAAAACAACAACTGGTCCTATAAACTGAATGATGGAAGGAAAAAACAACAACTGGTCCTATAAACTGAATGATGGGAGGAAACAACAACTGGTCCTATAAACTGAATGATGGAAGGAAAAAACAACAACTGGTCCTATAAACTGAATGATGGGAGGAAACAACAACTGGTCCTATAAACTGAATGATGGGAGGAAACAACAACTGGTCTATAAACTGAATGATGGAAGGAGAAAGAGGAAAGGGGGATGTGAACATAAAGAATGAGGAGGAGATGTTGATGATGGCGGTAATGAAAATGAAGGGGGACAAAAGAAGGCGATGTTGATGATGGCGGTAATGAAAATGAAGGGGGACAAAAGAAGGCGATGTTGATGATGGTGGTAATGAAAATGAAGGGGGGACAAAAGAAGGCGATGTTAATGATGGTGGTAATGAAAATGAAGGGGGGACAAAAGAAGGCGATGTTGATGATGGCGGTAATGAAAATGAAGGGGGACAAAAGAAGGCGATGTTGATGATGGCGGTAATGAAAATGAAGGGGGGACAAAAGAAGGCGATGTTGATGATGGCGGTAATGAAAATGAAGGGGGGACAAAAGAAGGCGATGTTGATGATGGCGGTAATGAAAATGAAGGGGGACAAAAGAAGGCGATGTTGATGATGGCGGTAATGAAAATGAAGGGGGGACAAAAGAAGGCGATGTTGATGATGGCGGTAATGAAAATGAAGGGGGACAAAAGAAGGCGATGTTGATGATGGTGGTAATGAAAATGAAGGGGGACAAAAGAAGGCGATGTTGATGATGGCGGTAATGAAAATGAAGGGGGACAAAAGAAGGCGATGTTGATGATGGTGAATGACGATCGTGATAAAGGAGAAAAAGAACGGGTATTTGGAATTCTGCCATTAATATTATACTTTCGGTGAAAAACTGGGCGTTGTCATATCACACAGATCAATGTCTGAACGAATATTTATTGTTCTACCCATATTAATCTTGATTTGGAATGATTGGTGTTCAGAAAAAGAATATATTGTTGTAACTTCCCAATGCATAATATCATATTCTTAACAACAACAACAACAATTGGGAAAAAAGAAAGAAAGATGATGATGATGATGATGATGATGATGATGATGATGATGACGACGATGACGACGACGACGACGACGATGATGAAAAAGAACAAGAACAAGAAGATCTAGAAGAAGAACAAGCACATGAAGATCAAGATCTGAGAAGAAGACAAAGAAACGAGGGCATCAAAAGATAAGAAATGGAAGCCAATCCGCCAGGACTTCTGGAAAAGTCCTCGTAATCTTGCAACATAATTTAAAATTCCGCCTGGTCTTCCCCACCACCCAAACCCCCTTTCTTTTCTTTCCAATTCATAAACATTATTTCTTATTTTTGTTCTTGATTTTCGTTTCCGTTTTTTATTTACAATTTCGAACGTCATAGGAACCACATAAAAAAATCAAATGAATAAACAAATAAATAAATAAACAACGTCTTTAAGCAGTTTAATTCTCCTTCTTCTTCCCTTGTCTTCCCCCCCCCCCCTCTCTCTCTCTCTCTTGGCTGACTGTAATTTTTTCCCCTTTATTTACGTCTTCCTTAGCTCTAGTCAGACCCAACCACCCCCACTATCCCACCTTCCACTCAGATTCTCTTCCTTACCCTCTTCATATTTGTCTATCCATTAGTCATCACCAGAAAACACAATAATAATAACAATAATGATAGTAAGATGATGATAAACAATGATGATGATCATGATAATAAACAATAAGAATAATAACAACAATAAGAACAATAATAATGATAATAACAATCCCACATCCTATGTATTTTAAACCCTGAGATATATATTTAGTCACTGCGCTAGGCTTGGGCAACAAATGGACAACAGTGGCTGGCGCTAGGCTTGGGCAACAAAGGAAAAACAGTGACTGGCGCTAGGCTTGGGCAACAAAGAAACAACAGTGACTGGCGCTAGGCTTGGGCAACAAAGGGACAACAGTGGCTGGCGCTAGGCTTGGGCAATAAAGAAACAACAGTGACTGGCGCTAGGCTTGGGCAACAAAGGAACAACAGTGACTGGCGCTAGGCTTGGGCAACAAAGGAAAAACAGTGACTGGCGCTAGGCTTGGGCAACAAAGAAACAACAGTGGCTGGCGCTAGGCTTGGGCAACAAAGGAACAACAGTGACTGGCGCTAGGCTTGGGCAACAAAGGGACAACAGTGACTGGCTTGGGCAACAAAGAAACAACAGTGACTGGCGCTAGGCTTGGGCAACAAAGAAACAACAGTGGCTGGCGCTAGGCTTGGGCAACAAAGAAACTACAGTGGCTGGCGCTAGGCTTGGGCAACAAAGAAACTACAGTGGCTGGCGCTAGGCTTGGGCAAAAAGGTACAACAGTGGCTGGCGCTAGACTTGGACAAAAAGGTACAACAGCGGCTGGCGCTAGGCTTGGGCAAAAAGGTACAACAGCGGCTGGCGCTAGGCTTGGGCAACAAAGGAACAACAGTGGCTGGCGCTAGGCTTGGGCAACAAAGGAACAACAGTGGCTGGCGCTAGGCTTGGGCAAAAAGGTACAACAGTGGCTGGCGCTAGGCTTGGGCAACAAAGGAACTACAGTGGCTGGCGCTGGGATTGGGCAACAAAGGAACAACAGTGGCTGGCGCTAGGCTTGGGCAACAAAGAAACTACAGTGGCTGGCGCTGGGCTTGGGCAACAAAGGAACAACAATGACTGAACCTAATCACGGGGTTCTGCAGACTTCACACAGAAACTGACCTTACTATATATACACGCCATCACTTGCTGCACACTGACACCGCGGCATAATGTGTGCTATAGACAGACAGACAGATAGACAGAGAGACATATAGATAGACAGACAGATAGATAGATAGATAAGTAAATAAGTAAATAACAGATAAATAAATACATAAATAAATATCTTTTTCAACGCAAAAGACAGACACACAAATGGAAGAAAGTAACAGGGGATCGAAAAACAAAACAAAACAATAAAAACCAAAAACAAAACAAATAAGGTATATAAATAACTAAACAAAATTTTTATTTAATCATTTCTGAATTTTCTAGAAAAAATAAGGAAAGGAAAAGAAAAAGAAAGCAGGAGGGAAAAAAGAAAGAAAAATGATAATAATACTAAAATCATGATTGAAAAAAGAAAAGAAAAAAACATTCTGAAACGCATAACTGGCATTCACACGCATAACTGGCTCACACTGACAACAGAAACGTGGCTCTCTCGGACAGAGCCCAGTAAGCTAACGTCCCACCCCTGTATGCAAAACCTTCACGGAAGTCTACCGGAGAGAAAACGATAAAAAATAAATAAATAAATACATAAATAAACAAATAAATAAAAAATCTGAAAACGCAAAGAAAGGACAAGTCTGTCACCAGACTCTTCAACAAGAAGACAAAGAAGAAGAAGAAGAACAATGATAAAACGGTACACAAGAGCTTCCCCCCTACTTTTTATGTCCCTCCATGTCTTGGCAATTAATTGGACAAACTGTAACCAGCAAGGCGTTTTTTTTCCCCAGCAAGGAACTTCCCCCGTACGTGCTGAAGACAAGAGGGGGGGGACAGTGGGTCTGTGATGGAAGACGTGCATGTTGCGGGGAAAGAGTCTAGCAAAGTAGTCTGCTCTTTTCCGTGTGTGTGTGTGTGTGTGTGTGTGTGAGTGTGTGTGTTGGTGTATGTGTGTGTGTGCGTGCGCGCGTGCGTGTGTGTGTTTCTGTGTGTGCACGTGTGTGTGTGTGTGTGTGTGTGTGTGTGTGTGTGTGCGCGCGCGCGCGCGCTCGTGGCTTCAGGCTCTTTCGGGTTCTCAAGCACATCGTCAACTCTTTCCCTTCCTGGAAATAAAGATATAAAAATCACAACGCTAACCCCAAACTGCCCATCCCACCCCGCCTTTTTCCCCCCACCATCCCCCTTCTCTCCAAAAACCTTCTTCGGCTGATAATTGAATGTTGCGTATTTGCCTCCAAACTCATGTGTGATTTTCACCCACCACCGCCTCTCTCCCCCACTCCGCCCACCGCCCCCCACCCCGCCGCCCCCTCCCATCCCGTGTCCTCGGATGACCGCTGGGGGCCCATTTCATGCAATCTTACCTTGGACCTCCACTGTCCATGTTCTTATCTCGTCAACGTTTTTAAAATTCACTTTGTGCTTGCTTGCTGGTATTGTTTTTGCTTCAGGGGGCTGAAGGGGGGGGGGGGGGGCTGAGGGGGGGGGGGATCCAGAAATAGCTGGGCTTTCAGACAGAAAATGGGGGCGCGCTCCAGTCAGAAGATGACCCCTCTCTCTTCTCTGCCTGCCCCAACTCTCTGTCTCTCTTCTCTGCCTGCCCCAACTCTCTGTCTCTCTCTCTGCCTTTCCGAAAAAAAAAGCAAAAATTATCTTGAAATTATCTTTTGTTTCAATCTTCCTGACAGTCCATCCCACCCTGCATTGTGAATATGCGCGCGCGCGCGCCCCTTCCCTTGCAACATCAGAAAGAAAATTAATGTTCCAAGGAAATAAGATTTGCCAGTCAGACAGTGAGCACACGAGTCAATTTCCACCATCATACAAAAAGTTAAATAACAGTCATCATAAAGATATTAGCCAAAGCAGCTGGACCTACTTCCAATGACACAGCCTCCATTCTGTCACCCCTCGGGAGGACCACAACACACACACAAGTGCCCAACTGTAAATGTCTGTCTCTCCCAGGGACCCAAATCACACCCATCACTCTCCTGACACCGCTCACTCCGGCACGCCCTTGTCCTGCCCTCCTGCCAGAAAACTGGAGTAGGAAGCGCGTCTGAAAGGAAAAGTTTAGCAACTGCAGCAGAGGCGACAAGGGAGCAGCTTGCAGCCAATCAAGTCCCAAGGAGTCCTCAACTGAGCGGGGAGGGGGGGAAAAAACGAGACCTCTTGACGAGCCCCCTGCATGACTACACCCTAATTTTCCTATCAGCTGTGAAAGCGTGCTGCCCCACCTAACTAACACCGGAGACATGCCGGGGCCGTGGAACTGGTACTTTCTTCTACCCTGCTTCATCGCCCACCATCAACCACCCTCAGGGGAGAGACGAAAAAAAAGTAGCAGCAGAAGAAGAGGGTTGGAAGGGGATGGGGGAGAGGTGATGGAGGGGGGGCGGAAAGGGGCGGTAGGTGGGTGGAAGGGTGGTAGGAAGTGGGGGGGGGGACGGAGAGGGGCGGTAGGTGGGTGGAAGGGTGGTAGGAAGGGGGGGGCGGAGAGGGGCGGTAGGTGGGTGGAAGGGTGGTAGGAAGGGGGGACGGAGAGGGGCGGTAGGTGGGTGGAAGGGTGGTAGGAAGGGGGGGCGGAGAGGGGCGGTAGGTGGGTGGAAGGGTGGTAGGAAGGGGGGGCGGAGAGGGGCGGTAGGTGGGTGGAAGGGTGGTAGGAAGCGCGACAACGATTTGCGCTGACCCCGTTTTCACTTTGTCAGCAAAAGAGCCCTCCGAGTCGAAGGCTTTGCATGAAACACTGGGGGGCTAAATGCAACATCTTTTACAAGTCGCTATCCAGCTGAACGTGGTGGGGTAAAGAAGAGAAGTGCGTACTTATATCTGTGTTGTTCAGGAGACTTAGATATGTATATGTTGCTGTCTCTACGTTGTGTTAAATACGTTGTTCATTTTGTTCTGAAGCTCCTTGGTCTGGAGTATCATGAACATCTTGAAATCTCCAGACGAAAACAGCCTGCCTGTTAATTTCTGTCATTGGAAACCCTAATTTGATCTCGTGCCTTCTTCATTTCTGTATGTCGTGAAGCTGAACTAATACACGAGACACGCCGAGGATATCATTGATGAATCCCACACTTGCCAGGTTTGTGCCCCCTAAATCGAATCAGATCATGAGGTTTGCAATCTAGCAACCGCAAAGGGGGGTGGGAGGGGTATCTCCATACTGAAATCATGTTAATAAATAAATGAATAAAGAAGTAAACCAGACAATCGCATTTGCTTTCATTAGAATGAGAAAGCGAGTTATAGAGGAAAAGGATAAACGGAGACCAGGACATAACAGTCTTTCATCGATGATGACTTGACCACACTACGTGACAGGTTTTTAAGTACGGTAAAGAGGTGGACAAGGAGGGGTGGGGTCAGGGGGGGGGGGGGGGGGGGGGGGGGGGCAATGTCAGTGGTTACACAAGTCGCTGCATGTCTCCTGCTGGCCTGTCTACTAAACGGCCCCTAGACCTGTCATCAACAAACATTCCTTTAGGAGGGGGAAAAACTGGGTTGGGTAGATCTCACTGACAGTGCTCTGTGACTCCCAATCACTGGAAAAGCTTTAGTGACGAGGACTGAGACAGTCAGTCCTGGAGGGCAAACCCAAACGACACTTTGCCGGGAAAAAAACTCACCACAAAGTTCTGCTCCATAAAAGAAAAGAAAAACTCCAGGACAAATTCATAGTTTTGCTGTTTTTTTATCTTTGGTATCATCCATCCATGTAACATGTTATATGATCGGACATGATTGTGGCGTTTGGCGGACCACAAGTGAGACCCCTTGACTTTCATCTCTTTCGACTGAAGTCACAATGGCGCCGCTACCGTCTGGCCCCAGAACCTTGAGGAGCAGCATCAAACACCCAGCTTCCTCGCCCCGTACAGCCAACGGCCGACAGTCGGTGAGGAGGAGAGGGGTGAGACAGAAAGTGGGGAGGGGGGAGGATGCATTGAGAGAGTAACTCAGTTTCCGGGTGATGGGATTGGGGTGGCTGGGGGGGGGGAGAAAAAGTGGAGGACGAGAGGGTGGGTGGCTGGATGGACAGAGGAGAAGAAATGAATAGGGGAAAGAAGAAACTTGGACGGAGGGGGAAAAAAAAAAAGAAAGAAACAATCTTCTCTACAGCTCTACGCCGACCTGGGAAGCCGCACCAGGGATTCAAACCACGTTACACCATCGCCTTCAGCTCCTGTTGTGTCTGTAGACTGGGGACAGAGGGGCTGGTGGGCGAGGGTGAGGGTGAGGGGGGTCCGGAAAGTGCGTGTTCGCGCTATAGTGCATGAGAGTGAGTGTGCATAAACGAGTGTGTCCGTGCACCGCACTGGGTGAGCACACATGCGCAGGCAAGTGCACGTGTGTGTCTGTACGTTCGTGTGTCTATCTGTGTATGCCACTGTGTGTGTGTGTAGGTGAGTGTGTGCGCGCGAGCGCATGCGTGTGCATGTGAATGTGTGTGTGTGTGTGTGAGAGAGTGTGTGCCGCATATTTGCAATCATTAACACTACGAACTGTACCAAAACCATCGAGTGTTTGCCGCAATTCTCAAAGCAAGGCGAAAAAAGAGAGCCAATATTTTATTTCGTAAGAACTGAATTAAACGAGAAAAAAAAAAAAAAAAAAAAACCCACCAGCAACGATAGTTCTTTACGGGGCAGCAGGAAGTGGCAGTCTCGCTCTCACTACTTGTGGCCACGAGCTTTGTAATCAGAAAATGTCATACGTCTGTCTGCTTGTCTCTGATTTCTGTAACTATCCTGCTGAATAAGAGCAGAGTTGACAACAAGGAATCCCCCCCACCCCCTCCCTTTCTCGCTTCCTGTTTCCGTATCCTCCTTCCAGTTCACTTTTCCTGGAGAGTCTTGTGGTTTCCTCTTCCCTCTTATCATATCAATTAGATTGTTGAGACGAAAAATTCAGGACCACTCTTTCCTCATGTTTCACAACCCCGTCATCCTCCTTCCACCCCGCTTCGTGTTCTCTTTATTATATGGCGATAAGCTTCTTTTTTTTTATCTCTTCTTCTTTATGTATATGTATATATTTATTTCTTTTTCTTATGAGAAAACTAGTCCGTAATCAAACGTCTATCCAACAGCATCCACGATGCATTATCAGTGGTGCTGTGGTGTGCAACAGTTCACATACCCCAAAGAGGAGATACTGGAAGCCCCACTGCTGCAAGAACTCCTCAAAATATTTCAACCATAGCAGGATGAAACATTTTCTTTTTTCTTTATTGCTCAAAGCCCAGCTGACCGTATAGGTTCATATCAGGATGCCGCTCAAGTCCGCCGAAAGGACATCAGCACACGTTGCCATGGCAATGAAAGAGGAGGGAGCGCGTCCTCTTTCGATACTCGCTGCTCTCCAATGACGGTGAAACGTTGCTTCCGGTTTTCTCACTGCTACATTAATGTTACCAAATTGAAGACGTTGGGCAACGAAATAAACACACACACACACACACACACACACACACACACAAAAAATCTTTATCTTCCTGACTGTAGATGAGTGAAATCTCCAGCGTTGTTCGCTAGCGCTGTGGAAGAAACTTCCATGAGTTCCTGTGCCAGCCGCCAATGACCTAAAAGAAGAATAAGAAAAAGAAGAATGCAAATGGATATAGCGCATATTCTCTCTAAATAGGGCTATAGGTGCATAACAAAAAACGGGTAAATTCACACACACACACACACACACACACACACACACACACACAGTGGGGGTGCTCCCGCGCGACGTAAACGAGAAGAATGGAATGGCACGGAGGTGTTCTTCATCACTATAAAGAAGAGGCTTTTCATGAAACATTTCCATCAACTGGAAGAAGAAGAAGAGTGCGTGCTGATCTGAAGATGGGGGTTGTTCCTGATAGTGCGGCCATGAAGAGAGAAAGAACGTGACCAAAGGACTGTGTTCTGATAAAAGGGAGGCGAAGCAAACGAGTATCGGGTGGAAAAAAATGGAGCTGACCGAATGGGATGTGTATGTAGATGATATCTGTATCTTGGGAAAGTGCAAAAAATAAAGATTTTTTTTTTTCAATAAAAGGATGAAAAGCAGATTTCCCAGGAAGCTAAAGACTCTCCTCAGTAGACGAAATCCGATGAAAAAAGGCTAAGGAGAAATGGAATGTCCGGAAAATGAAGCTGTGGACAAGAGTTGTGTCCTCAACCGGGAGGGTGCCACTCAACGTTAACATACTGGATACACCCACATCACAACAGAGCTAAACTGGGAGTGCCACAAGTACACTGGCTGACAAACAGATATCAGTACAATGAATCGATTGCTCAAGTCATGTCAAATCAAAAGGAACCAAATCATGTTGCTTTATAACCCAACCGACCGCAGATGGGCTGTTTCTGGGCTGGTTCCAGTCATGATGCTGTAAAACAAGTCAGTCGATAAGAAGAAGCGTTCTGGAGGTTTGAATCTCATCCTGGTTGAGGCTGAAGATGAGATCTACAAACCTCAACCCCCCCCCCACCCCCCTACACCCACCACTTCCTCATCTCTCTCTCTCTCTCTCTCTCTCTCTGTGGTGAGGAGGGGTGGGGCGCAATAGCGGCTTTGCGCGAGTGTGATAATGTGGAAATGAATTCGTATCTGACTGAAAACATGCATGCCTGTATGTGTTTGTAATAATAATAATAATAATAATAATGGATACTTATATAGCACACTATCCAGGAATCTGCTCTAGGTGCTTTACAAAACGCTTTTGATAACATAAAACATTATATCTATGTTACATACACACACCAAAATGTGACCACACACACACACACACGCACGCACGCACGTACGCGCACACACACACGCACGCACGCACACACACACACACACACTGCATACATAACATTTTTAAATGACGGGGTTATTTATCCCTGCACATTTTACGTGACATATTACTGTCGGTTGGTCATATATTTTTGAAAGACTGACTCACTGAAAGCGACTGCCGTCAACGTTGCTTACATAGCAGACAGAATATTGATCGAGTGTGTAGCTTACGCCTCTCTATTTTCACATACCCGTTTTTCTTTTTTCTTCTTTTTTTAGATTTGATTTGATTTGATTTTACTCATTTTTTGTATTCGTTGTTTAATTGTTAACTCCAACTGGCACAAACGCCAAACAGGTTATTGTCACTAAATAATTTTCATTTCTCTCTGTCTCTCTGTTTTGAGAAATGGCCCACACTGAGGTAGACTTGGGGGAGAATGACATGCATTGACAGAATGTAGATTTTCAAACTATTTAAGAAAGAGATATTACCTAAGTACGTGCAGGATCAGTGTCAAAAAGCCACTGTTACCCTTTCAGTCACAGAACGAAGCTGCAATGTGAGGTGTTGCCAGGGCTACTAGCACTATGCTAGAAACATTCGTCTCTGGCTTTTTTCCCGTTTCAATGTATTTATTCTGAGAGAGGTCACTGCTGCATAGCATGTAGTTGGTTTGTACTTCCCAATTATTCCTTCGTACGATGTGGGTGCATGACCTTAAAATAAATCATAATTATTGGCTCTCTTCTCTCTCTCTCTCTCACATAACTCCTTTGATAATTGTTTCACCTTGTGCACTTGTATGCTTAATAATGTGAGTATACTGCACCCCTTCATGAGGGGCTATGGCCTACATGAATAAATCATCCGAATCTGAATCAATCTCTCTCTCTCTCTCTCTCTCTCTCTCTCTCTCTCTCTCTCTCTCTCTCTCTCACACACACACACACACACACACACACACACACACACACACACGTCACCTGAGCGGTTTCAAACTGATGCAAGCAAAGATTACAAGTACTGGCAACACTATTAACACTACAAGAACAGCGGTTATTACAAACAGAAAACAAGAGAGGCTTCAAGACTCACTTGATACACTTTTTAAAAAATCCAAGCTTTTTATGTATTGAGTATAATTTCAAAATGTAATGTTTAAGATGAGAAAGATCAGTTTAAAGCAAATTAAGTCCCCTAGCAGAGTAATTTCCCTTTTTTATCATCTGCACCAAAACGTTTGCAAAATAAATGAAACTTCCATGCTTAGCAAAAGAAGTTCCTGTTTGAACAAAAAATGATAATAATGACTGCTCTTGTTGTTGTGTCGGAATATCAGATCAGAGTGCCAAGCTTAGAGAATACAAAAAATATAAATATAACAGTAAATGCAGTTTGCATATAATTAGGCTTCTCTTTTTTTTCCTTTTTTTCTTTTTTTGTGCCCATCTCAGGGGTGCAATATTGTTTTAAACAAGATGACTGGAAAGAAATGAATTTTTCCTATTTTTATGCCTAATTTGGTGTCAACTGACAAAGTATTTGCAGAGAAAATGTCAATGTTAAAGTTTACCACACACACACACAGAGACAACCGAACACCGGGTTAAAACATAGACTCACTTTGTTTCAACAAGAAAAACAACGCAAACAATTTCTCAGTGTCCGTGGATGGTGAAACCTGAGACAGGGAGAAAAGGTAATTGGGGGATTGTTTGGTGTGGGTTTTTTTGTTGTTTTTTTTCCGAAAGACGGTTTGTTACGAGGAAGTAAAGGGGAAAATTCAAAAACTGCCCCAGGCTAAGTACCCTACAAAAACTAACATCTCTCTCTCTCTCTCAATGAATAGACCTCTCAAGTTTCTCTTGGTCACAAAAACACTTCCACAAGAGCAATTACCTACGTGCACACGAGAGATAAGCAGTCTGGCTTTGCTGGAAGCTTGCTCTGTGTATTTGTGTCTGTCTCTCTGTACATATATGTGTGTATAAGTTTAGTTACATACATGACGTTTATGTTGGCCAGAAGAAATTCTGTATATCTACATTAACACAAAAATGAAGAATTCGCGAAATGTTCTACCAGTAACTGAAATGTGAAATCTGGCTCTGTTCGAGAGGCCTGCTCTTTGTGCGCGTGTGTGTAAAGTGTGTGTAGGGGGTGGGGGTAGGGAATCCATGGAACACACACACACTTCCGTCTACGATCTAATTATTTTCCGATCTCCCAGGTCAAAATATGTGCAGACCTGCTAGTGCATTAACACCCCCCCCCCCCCCCCCCTCCCCCTCCCCCGCACCCCCCATCCGTGTGTATACGCAGGCAGAAGATCAAGTACGCATGTTAAAGATCCTGTAATCCATGTCAGCGTTCAGTGGGTTGTGGAAACAAGAACATACCCAGCATGCACACCCCTGAAAACGGAGTATGGCTACCTACATTGCGGGGTATATAAACAAAGCGGTCATACACGTCGAATGTTACATATTTGTCTGAGTGTGTGTGCGTGCGTGCCTGAAATCTGAATGACAAAGGAAACGAATGATGAGCACCCAACTGCAGTCGTTTCTACCCAGGTAGGCAGGCTGTTGTGCAAATATCCCGAGTTTGTGAAGCGTTTGGAGCTTGGTCTCCGACCGAGGATAGGCCTTATGTATGTATCCATATCATTCATTCATTCATAAATCACAACATTCTGAGAAACTGGGATGAATGCAGTGCATACACCCCTCCCTCCCTCCCTCTCTCTTCCATTATCTCCTCCCTCTCCTCCCCTTGATCTTATCTCCCCAATTTCTGATTAAAACTGAAGTCTCCCCTTTTCCTGTGTTGTCTTTTGTGTCGTGAGACGCCTCAAGCGCCTTTGGTCACGGATGATGTTACGGGACTGTTTCAGTCGGCAGAACGAGAAAGCAACCTCTTCACTTGCTACCTCTCCCTCCCTCTCTGTCTCTCTCCTCCCTCTCTCTTTCTGCCTCTGTCTCTCTCCTCCCTCTCTCTTTCTGCCTCTCTCCTCCCTTTCTCTTTCTGCCTCTCTCCTCGCTCTCTCTCCTCCCTCTCTCTTTCTGCCTCTGTCTCTCTCCTCCCTCTCTCTTTCTGCCTCTCTCCTCGCTCTCTCTTTCTGCCTCTCTCCTCGCTCTCTCTCCTCCCTTTCTCTTTCTGCCTCTGTCTCTCTCCTCCCTCTCTCTTTCTGCCTCTGTCTCTCTCCTCCCTCTCTCTTTCTGCCTCTGTCTCTCTCTTCCCTCTCTCTTTCTGCCTCTCTCCTCGCTCTCTCTCCTCCCTTTCTCTTTCTGCCTCTGTCTCTCTCCTCCCTCTCTCTTTCTGCCTCTCTCCTCGCTCTCTCTCCTCCCTCTCTCTTTCTCTCTGTCCTCCCTCTCTCTTTCTGCCTCTCTCCTCGCTCTCTCTTTCTGCCTCTCTCTCCTCGCTCTCTCTCCTCCCTCTCTCTTTCTGTCTCTCTCCTCCCTCTCTCTTTCTGCCTCTCCTCCCTCTCTCTTTCTGCCTCTCCTCCCTCTCTCTTTCTGCCTCTCTCCTACCTCTCTCTTTCTGCCTCTGTCTCTCTCCTCCCTCTCTCTTTCTGCCTCTGTCTCTCTCCTCGCTCTCTCTTTCTGCCTCTGTCTCTCTCCTCCCTCTCTCTTTCTGCCTCTGTCTCTCTCCTCGCTCTCTCTTTCTGCCTCTGTCTCTCTCCTCCCTCTCTCTTTCTGCCTCTGTCTCTCTCCTCCCTATCTCTTTCTGCCTCTCTCTCTCCTCGCTCTCTCTTTCTGCCTCTCTCTCTGCCTCTCTCCAAAAGCCAAGCACCAACAGAGCAGGGAGAGGAGAAGGGGCAGCGATACACAGACAGACGGAGACCCTGTGCCGATCCTCATGGGGAAGGGACTGTTCTCACTTCACCCACAGCCCACGCCCCCTCCCCTGCCCTCCCCTCCCCCAGCTCCTCCTAATTCCGACCTAAGTGCGCCCACCAACCCACCTACCCCGATCCCCGAATCATCTTGCACCCCATGCACCTCCTGCCATCTTCCCGCCCCCCTTCCCCTTTCTTTCGCCCCTCACCCTCTCTTCTGTGAAGCATTGTGAAATGCTTTTATTTGAGAACATATGTTTATTACTCTTGTTTAATCAAGTAATCCGCGTGTGTGGGGTGGGTGGGGGGTGGGGGAGGGGGTGCGGGTGTGTGCTGATTATCTGGTTGCGGTTTTCAGCAATTTATCTTTATTCTTATCTTATCTATTATAATCAATGTGCAGTATAGTAGGCTATGTTTTTATAATTATATTCAAATAATGTTTCTTAATTCTTTCTGTTTTTACATTAAGAATACTAGTTATTACCTGCAGTGTGTGGATGTATGTATGAAACGGTGTATGTGATATTTTTTACATTTGTATCTTCGTAATATTTGTAAAAGCTGTTGTTGACTTTTACAGTTATGGTCCCCATGTTGTTTACTTGTCTATGTTGTGATAATGCACCTGACCAAATTTCTCCAGTTGGAGATAATAAAGTTATTCTTATCTTATCTTCCCACGCCTTTCCTGTATGAAACCCACGAGCAAATATAGGGGGGCCGGGGGGGGGGGGGGGCGCAAACAAACAAAAAAACCCTAAGTATGTATGTATCTTCCAGGAGCATGTTCAATTCATGCACACGACTAACTGTTAACAGACTTCAAGAAGAAAATGGTCGTTTTATTAACAAGGTCAGAATACACTCTTTAGCATCTACCCAGCATTAGTCTCAATCACAAAACTTTATGCACGTGCAGAATGGAGTTTTACCGTTTGAATATCCACATCGGAACGCGTAGAATGGTGTGTACCATTTGAATATCCACAACAGCTCGTGCAGAATAGAGTTGTTGTTTTTTAACCGTTTGAATATCCACAACGGTACGCGCAAAACTGAGTTTTACCGTTTGAATATGCACAACGGCAAGTGCAGAATGGAATTTTACCGTTTGAATATCCACAACGGCACGTGCAGAATGGAGTTTTACCGTTTGAATATCCACAACGGCACGCGCAGAATGAGGTTTGTCGTTTGAATATCCACAACGGCACGTGCAGAATGGAGTTTTACCGTTTGAATATCCACAACGGCACGTGCAGAATGAGGTTTGTCGTTTGAATATCCACAACGGCACGTGCAGAATGAGGTTTGTCGTTTGAATATCCACAACGGCACGTGCAGAATGGAGTTTTACCGTTTGAATATCCACAACGGCACGTGCAGAATGGAGTTTTACCGTTTGAATATCCACAACGGCACGTGCAGAATGGAGTTTTACCGTTTGAATATGCACAACGGCACGTGCAGAATGGAGTTTTACCGTTTGAATATCCACAACGGCACGTGCAGAATGGAATTTTACCGTTTGAATATCCACAACGGCACGTGCAGAATGGAGTTTTACCGTTTGAATATCCACAACGGCACGTGCAGAATGAGGTTTGTCGTTTGAATATCCACATCGTGTTCCCTGCAAGCTTACCTCCCAGTTCCTTCACCCTCTTCCATCTCCATGCAAATCGAAAGATCAGACTGATGGGGCCAAGAGGAAATGCAGAGTATTTGCACAATACAAAGACAATGGAAAAAAATTAAAATAAAGGCTGCCATAGTAAAGAAAGGATGTGACATGCCTCACACAAATGAAATGAACACAGCCTGTCCAAACTAAACCGTCCCTGTATCACCATCAGTTTTGCAGATGAGGTTGAAGAGAGACCGCAGAAATGCATGCATGTCAGCTCAAACGTATTTGATTCTGAGCCAAGAAATTACGTTAAGTGTATCATCTAGAATAAGAGAATATTTACAATGCCTTGATTAAAATCCAATGATGTGATGGGGAAACAAGCCACGACCCAAGCTTCTGTTTATATTCTTTAGTTTAAAGCTAAACGTTACAAACAGAGCATACGTGTGTCTTTGCAAAAAATCTATTATCTCCGCCATTCATTTCATCATGATGACTGTTATTAAGTGACAACACCAAACAGTGGAAGGGGCAAAAATAACAAAAAGAAAAAGAAGAGGAAGAAAGGAAATCAGTGTGTGTCTAGAGCAAGCTCAGCACAAACTGAGGACGAAATGGACTTGAGGAGAGAGAACTAGTGGATGGAGAAAAGATAGGGACAGGGCTGAAAAGAAAAAAGAATTCGCACGACACTTCCCCATTCCAAATCCATCGGCTTTACACGTAAAAACCCCTTCCCAAGAGTACACGCGTTCTGTATTTTCTCTTCCCCCTAACAAGAGGATGTACAAACAGAACGACTATTGAAACGCATAACACACATATTTACTTGACCAGCACACAGTGATTCCTGCCTGAAGCGAAATGTCTGCAAGGCAGAAACGCGATAAAGAAGAGGAGTGAAGTCGTCAGACCATATCAATGATAAATGGGGAGACGGGAAGAAATTGCCTGTCTTAGATTCGGAAACATATTTTTCTCCCACTAGCCATCATAAAAACTGTATCAGTTTATGAGAATGTGGATCAAGGAACAGCGATAAAACCTCAAGAAACGGACCTTCCTCTCTTTGACACATGGTAGGATTCTGTAACACCACCTTCATCAGCATCATCGTTGTTATCATCACCATCATCATCGCAATCAAGGTTAAGATCATCATCACCAACCGACACATGGAAGGATTCTCTATCATCACCTCAATCAGCATCATCGTTATCATAACAATCATCATCGCAATCAACGTTTTTACTATCATCATCACCACCAACATTGCGAACGCCTGTCATCTTGATGCCTTGTCAAAGCCGCTATCCATGATTTTGTTAAAATGCTTTAGAACTAAATGTAACAAACGACGCAAACCTGTTCGTGAAAATCCAATGTCTTCGCTATTCATGTCATTTTGATAATTGTTGTCAACTGACAAAAACGAGGTCACACTAAACTGACACAAGGAAAAGAAAAGAGGGGCGGGGGGGGGGGGGAGACGAAGAAGGAAAGAAAGGAGTGCCAGCCCCTCTTGGGCAAACCCAGCACAAACTTCAGACACATGACGTGAGGAAAGAAAGGAGTGCCAGCCCCTCTTGGGCAAACCCAGCACAAACTTCAGACACATGACGTGAGGAAAGAAAGGAGTGCCAGCCCCTCTTGGGCAAACCCAGCACAAACTTCAGACACATGACGTGAGGAAGAAAGGAGTGCCAGCCCCTCTGGGGCAAACCCAGCACAAACTTCAGACACATGACGTGAGGAAAGAAAGGAGTGCCAGCCCCTCTGGGACAAACCCAGCACAAACTTCAGACACATGACGTGAGGAAAGAAAGGAGTGCCAGCCCCTCTGGGGCAAACCCAGCACAAACTTCAGACACATGACGTGAGGAAAGAAAGGAGTGCCAGCCCCTCTGGGGCAAACCCAGCACAAACTTCAGACACATGACGTGAGGAAAGAAAGGAGTGCCAGCCCCTCTGGGGCAAACCCAGCACAAACTTCAGACACATGACGTGAGGAAAGAACGGGACAGGAAGGAGTGGGGAGTGCTGGGGCAGACGGTGGTCTTCAAAACGCCAAAAGGCAAAACAGAAAATTTGTGCACGACACTTCCTCATTCCAAATCCATCGACTTTACACGTGGAAACCCCCTCCCAAGAATACATCCGTTCCATATCATTCTCCCTTCCCCTCACAAGAAGACGTTCAAACAGAACGAGTATTGAAGCCAAGTTCACACACATCTTTACTCACAGCACACAAAGTTCCTGAAGCAAACGTGGATAGTTGGCTACAAGGGGTGCAGGGTAGAAGGGCGATACGGAAGAGGGGACGAAGTGGTCAGATCATATCAATGAGAGAACGGGTGAGGAGAAATTTCTTAAATCGGTGGCACTTCTTTTTCCTCCTGCAGGTCATCACGAACCCTTTTGAAATGACAGCGTGGATAAAGGAAAGACAGTAAAAATCCGAAGGAAACAGAACTAATCGTGGGTGTCTTGGTCCCTCCAAAATTCTGCGCTTCAGGATTCTGTGTCATCACCTTCATCACCATCGTCGCTGTTATCGTCATCACTTTCAAGGTTACCATCATCACCATCGTCGCCAACATTGCTATCGCCTGTGACTTTATTGCCGAGTCAAAGTAAACCATAAAACTGGAAAAAACAACTTAACTGACAATCATGTTCAATGGATTCTCAACGATCCATGATGAAACAGTCCATTCATCGACCCACCCAACCACTTGGCTTATGACATACCGCTGTCTTGTGAACAAAGAATTCCCCGCGACACTGATTTTGGAAACCTCAAGAGTTTTGCTTCTTTCATGTATCACCGAGTCAAGGAACACTTAGTTGATGGGATGTACCACCCACCACCCCCCTCTCTCTGTCTCTGTCTCTCTCTCTCTTTCTGTCTCTCTCTCTTCAAGCTGGAATTTCCATTTTCAGTAATTATCATTTTCTGCGCAAGCCTTACCATGAAAACATACTGACCTAAATAACTGATTGACAAAATTCGGTAAGTCAATGGACTGTGATCACAACCCCACCCCCACCCCCTTGAATAAAGTAACTGCAAGTGATGTCTCTGGATCTCTGGATTATTAAGTTTTACTTGGGTTGTGTGGGAGGTGTCAGTGCCACTGCCAAGATATCTGACAAGTCCACAAGGGGGAAAAAAAACTACATTCATATCATGCACACAACCACTGGCTCTCTCGCGAAAAGTCAAATGCCCCCTCCCCCTATTATTTTGCTATTTTACCGTCTTTGGAGCGTTCAAATCAGGCTTTCCACCCGAATCCCGAACATTTTCTTTCGTTTTCTCTAAAAACGGGTTTGCAAAGTCGTTTATCAATAATAAATACGTTGTTCAGGTATCTGCCCTCACTAAATCTCCTCCAGTATCATGCTGTTCGAGACAGAAACAAATGAAAATAGGGTGAACTGGGTCAACCTCAGCCAAAATAGAAACAAAAATACATGTTTTTCATCAGAGTAAATTGAATGCACGAAACAAAAAACCAACCATAATAAAATCAAAGCAAGAAGATGAAACAGAAAGAAAACAAAACAATCAATCAAATATAATGAAAAGAAAG
>NC_134884.1:47026351-47031351 GCF_041734735.1 Babylonia areolata
TTTCCGGCAAGAAGAAATGATTGCACACAAAAAAAAAGAAAAAAAAAAAGGTCAGGAACCCTCTTCACCGTCCGTCCAATAACATGATTTTTTTCTTTTTTAAATAATGCCTTTTACCTCACTTTGTGCACGGACTTATCGTTCAGTTTGAATATTCATAACGAGTTTCCCGCAAGCTTTGTTTTCCCAGATCTCCATGCATATGGAATGAAGAGACTGGCGGTACGAAGACGGGTTCGCGAGGAAGTGCCAGAGTCGTGGAACGTGTTCAAGGTGAAAGCGAGAACAATGTGGCAAAAGAGGTAATGCCTCAAACAAAAGAAACATGCCTTGATTAGATTTCAATTCATTTTCATGGATGGTTTCAAAAAAAAAACCAAAGCCATTTTCCGGGCCCATGCTTCTAATTCTCTTAATATGCTTTAAAGATACCCATCTCTAATTTTTTCTTAGTCTAAATGTAGCGAACGAAGCGATCCTGTTCTGAAAAACCAACACCTTGGCGATTAATTACATTTTGATGACTGTCGCACAAAAACATCTAACTGAACGGAAAGAAAGCAGCGAGTACTCGGCTATCTTGAGCGAACTACTCACAAACATGAGACAAATGGAGAAAGGAGAGTTGAGAGAGAGAGGGAGAGAAAGAGAGGGAGACAGAGTAGAGCGAGAGAGTGAGAGAAAGAGAGAGAGGGGTGTGTGTGAAAAAGGAGTAAAGGTGGGAAGGGGAGGGTGAAGGGGTGGCCGGGAGAGAGAAAAGGATGGGAGGCGAGGGCTGAAAAAGCTCTTTTAAAACTGCCTAAAGGCTTAAAAAGAAACTTTTTTCACTACACTACCCAAATCCAAATCCACCGGCTTTGTATAAAGAAACTCCTCCCCCCTCAACCCCCCCAAGCCGTGCAACTGTTCCATATTCTCGCCACCACCTCCCAACCAGAGGACGCCAAAAGACGTAACGACACTTGAAACCAACAACACACGTCCTTACTCAGACCAGTACTCCAGAATTCCCGCTGCCAAAGTGAATAGTTAGGTCCGCGGGACAAGAGACACGATAAAGAAGGGAACACGACATCGACAAACCAAATCAATAAGAGAGAGAGAAAGAGACAGACAGAGATAGAGACAGAGAGAGACAGGGATAGAGAGTGAGAGTGAGAGAGAGGTGGCGACTGGCAAAAATTCGGTGGAATGCGGTCAACACCAGTCCCACGTTTAATACGTAAGTGATATCTATTATCTTTACTGTTTAATATTCTTTGATTATTTAGTTAATACGGTTCATTAATACATCACGCTTTTTGTCAGAAAAACCTGAAAAAGGTTTACTTGTTTTCCATCGATATTAAATCAGAACCTATTCTGCTTTTGTTCAATGAATATAACACCGCCCTGTTATCCGTGTTTGCACCAAAATGAAAAAAAAAACAAAAAAACGATTATAACACAGTGCCCTCTGTAGCAAGGACGACTGCAAATAAAACTGAATCTGTTTTATTTTGTTTGGTTTGGGTTTTATTCTGTATTGTTTATAACAGCTACATAGTGCTGCTTCCACGCAGTACTGAACAGATCGAAAAGGGAGGTTTTTTCCCTCTAATATTTAGAGTATTATCATTATTACTTCTTCTTTTTTTTCATTGTAATAGTAGTAGTATGCATCAAACGTCTGATCCAAAATGGTCGCTATATGACGGTGGTCCTAGTTTCACGTATGACAGTAATGACCGATTAGCAGAGAAGACAGCTGCTGTCCCGACTCCCTGGGCAACAATATTATGATTATGGTGCAGAGTGTCTTGCCCAGGTCATATACCCCACTCCCTGGGCAACAATATTATGATTATGGTGCAGAGTGTCTTGCCCAGGTCATATACCCCACTCCCTCGGCCAAGAGGGCTTTTGGACAGTCGATGATTGGACGGTCCCCTAACTAGCCCCCAAGGCGGCAGCACTAAGAGTCAGTGCTGTCTTGTCTCCTTTAAGAGCCACAGTCCTTCACAACAGAGTAAGCTGTAAACGAATTCCCATTTGTCATACAGCTCTCACTTTGCTGCAGGCCCAACTGTAAGCTTACACTATATCGTACACAGCCTGAGTACAGAAGACGACAGAGGCACTTGCAGAAGATAATTCGTCACGTGAAAACACCAGCAAGGGGTGGCTTTCTGTAATCTCTCTATGTGTCATGTCGGTAGCTTTTATCAAATCATAAAGCAAAGATAAAACCAATACCATCTGCATGAACTGTCCTCAGTTCAACAGGAGTATCCTCGCCAGTTCCTGACGTCAGAGTCACTACAACCTCCTGAATCTGCTTTCATGTCATTTCTGGAACTCTATCTCAGTGGTTGTCTTTTCTGGAACTCTCAGTGGTTGCTTTCATGTCATTTCTAGAACTGGACCTCAATGGTTGCTTTCATGTAATTTCTGGAACTCTATCTCAATGGTTGCTTTCATGTCATTTCTGGAACTCTATCTCAGTGGTTGCTTTCATGTGATTTCTGGAACTCTATCTCAGTGGATGCTTTCATGTCATTTCTGGAACTCTATCTCAGTGGCTGCTTTCATGTCATTTCTGGAACTCTATCTCAATGGTTGCTTTCATGTTATTTCTGGAACTCCAATTCAGTAATTGCTTAAACTCTACCATACTGGCTGCTTTCATGGCTTTTCTGGACTGCACCACCAGATGATTTTTTTTTTTAATGCGAAAGAAAAAACATTTCTTTTCAAGCAGTTTTTACATAACCTTGACACCCCATTCCACACTAAATTCTTTGAACCTGTATATATTTCTTCCATGTGTGTGTGTCTGTGTGTGTGTGTGTGTGTGTGTGTGTGTGTGTGTGTGTGTGTGTTAGTGTGTGTGTGTGTGTGTGTGTGTGTGTGTGTGTGTGTGTGTGTGTGTGTGTGTGTGTGTGTGTGCATGTTTAATCGTTTATTTGTGTGTTGCATTTGTTTTGAGACTAGATGCTAACTGACTGCCTCCGTGGAGAATGTAGTGCTGCACCAACACGACAGAAGTGGGAAGATATACTCCGCTCTGCGATGACTGCTCTGTTGGGAAAGGAAGATAATTTGAGCAGAGAGCCCTAAAGGCTGTTGAATGGGGGTGGGAAGAGGGCTCGGATGGAAGGGAACTGCCAAAACCCGAAAGCGTTAAGAGATTTGCTCGTGCCGAAAACCCGGACAAGTGTCAAGTCCGTCACTTTTGAACGCACTTCAAACAAACAACAAGAAAAAAGCGTTCCTCCTCTTCTCCCCCTACTTTCCTGGCGCCACACAAATCCTCAGCGTCCGTCTTGACGCTCCTCAAGGATCTTCTTCGTACCTCTTTTAGCAAATCTGGCACATCCCTTCATCTGTCACCCCCGCTTCCAACAGCATTAGCAGCAACAAAAGCCCGGAGAAAACAGCTACAACAAAGACAGCCTTGAGCACTTGGGAAGGGACGCCATCCAAAGCCCGCGACTTGCTTCCTGTCAACCTATTAATGACTTCGATCCTTACTCCCTCTGCAGTATAAAGTCATCAGCGTCAATAAAGTGTGGGGCAGGGGGTGGGCGGCAGTGGCAGTGAGGAGATGGGGGAAACGAAAGAGAGAGAAAGGAATGGAGAGACAGAGACTGAGAGAAATCAGTAAGAGAGAACAGGATAGGGTTAGATAAATAACAGAAGACAAACAACGAGGAGGGGGGGGGGGGACCGAGGACAGGTGCAAAAAAGAGAAAGTTTAGAGAAATGGAGAATTACGTGGCATTGGGGGTGGGGGTGTGGTGGAAAGAGAGAAAGGATGGGAGACGGGAAGGGGAAAGTGGAGAGCGGGAGATGGAAAGAGACAGACAGACAGACAGACAGGCAAAATCAGACAGACAGAGATCAAGCCAGAGTGACGGATGACTTCGAGAACGGCGTGCCTGCCTGCCTGTCTGCCCCCCACCAGCTCCCCCCCTTCAAAAAAAAAAAAAAAAAAAAAAAAAAAAAAAAAAAAAACCGACCTCCCCTCTCTCTCTCTCTCCCATCCTTCCCTCTCTGTCCCTGCCAATGCTGTCACGGATAGCCCGGTAGGGTGCTCCCCTCGGGTCTTCTCTAAGCCTCTATTTTAAGACACCGGCAGGAAAGACAAGGGGGGAGAATCTGTGCCTGGACACAAAGCCCTCAGCTTAGCCAGCTGAACACCCCCGACCCCTCCCCTTCCTCCCCACCCTCTTATCTGACACATCCGCACCGGGATGGGTGCACAGAGGAGTAGGGGGATGGTGGGGGGCGGGGGGAGGGGATGATAGGGGGCTCAGCGTGATGGGGAGGTGACGGTCTGGATGTACAGATAGATACCCTGCTGAAATGCGTTTTCATGATCGCTCTGTCAGTGCACACGTCCACGCGCATCTCTGCTGCTGCTACAACAATGGGGGAGACGGGGCGATGGGAGGGGGGGGGTGTAGTGGGGAGGCTGGGGAAGGGGAGGGACAGAGGGGAGAAATGCGGGGGGAGGAGGAGGGGATGGGGAAAGGAAGAGTTTCTGCAGCTTGTTGGCACTGTTGACGTTCCAGAGACAAGTGGCACTAAACGGAAAGAGCGACGTTTTCTCTGGGAAGGGTATGTATGGGTGGGGTTAGAGGGAGTGGGGAGGGGGGAGGGGGACAGGGGGGAACCAGCACGCTTCTTAAGTAAGTCTTCTTCTTCTCGTCGTCGTCGTCGTTGTCGTTCGTGGTCTGCGACTCCCACGTTCACTCGTATAAACGAGTGCGCTCTCACGTGTATGACTTTACGTGAGAATGGTTCGAGGTTGGCCTATACACTTTCATTTTGGGAGGTATTTACACATAATTATGATGGACTACCACAAAAATGTATTCGTCGAACGTAAGACAACATGTTTTCGAGTGAGAATAAAGGTTTTTCGAAGTTTTCACTGTCAGACAAGTTCGCATTTTGGCAAAATGACCCACAGACTGACGTCACTTGCACTGCCTGGACATGGAAACAGAGGTGAG
>NC_134884.1:47036351-47081351 GCF_041734735.1 Babylonia areolata
ACCGCACCCCCACTTTCCTACGCTTGCCCCCAATCCCAATCGCACACACACAGACGAACGGGTCATTCACCGGCAAAAGTAAAACAGTTCCAGAAGCTCTAGCCGTTCCGGCAGACAAAACAAACACCAACACCCCCTCCCTCAAAGGAATATAAAACACGTTCAGACAGACAAAAGGACAGGCGTGGCATTTTCAATGTCGTCGCTGTGGACAGGAAGAATTTGCTGAGCGGTCTGGCTGGTTCCGTACAACACACGCTGATGACAAGCAGAATTGTACAGGCTGACCGAGTTCTACCTCTTACCATACATCCGCCACGTTGTGATGTGGAGCAAATAGGTCAGCCCCAGTTATCCCAAACGATCATTCCCTGGAACTTCTATCACGTTGTTGGTAATGAGACCGTAGGTGAGCTGACAGGCAGCGTTGGGGAGTAGAGGGACTTGTGTGTGTGTGGGGGGGGGGAGGTGCAGGGGAGAGAAGGGGGTTGTACCAGCTAGTATAGAACGACTCCATCTTACTTCCACAAAATGGCAACGTGCAGGGTAGTCCAGACTTATCCCATTCTCTTACTTTGCCGCCCTGAAGTGTGGAAGGGTTCCAACAAAGGCCATCAGAGAAGGACGCCCCCACCTTCGCTTCCGTTATGTTGCAATGGAGAGAGTGGTGAAGGCTATCCCAGAACGAACCCCCTGCCCTTCTCAATACCTTAGACAAGGGGGTACCTTCCAGCCAGGGGAGATTTGAGATCCGTGGGTCTTTTCAGGCTAGCCCAGAATGACCCAGGAGTAAAACCCAGCATGGGTTAGACTGGGGCTGTGCAGCACCGGTACCGATCCCCAACCGTATTAACCCTGTTCACACACCCAACACCCTAAAAGGAGCCGCATAAAAAGACAAAAACGGCTTTAATCCTCAGGAAAAAGAAAAGGTTGTGCTTCCCGATTCTGCCCAACGCGAGAAAAGAATCTGACTTATTCATCAGGGATGGCCACCATCGGAAGGGCTCACTAAATCATTGCTTTCAATGAAATGACTTGACTTCCCAAAGTGAAGGATCCATACACTCACCCGTGTGTGTGTGTGTGTGTGTGTGTGTGTGTGTGTGTGTTTTAAAACTCAGACTACCTCTTTTCATCATGCATCGGTTTTGTTCCAGACGACGAAGCCATTTGTTTTTCCACCACCTCCTGGGATCGAGTGACAAAAAGCTGGCCCCCTGAAAGTGGTTTGGGAGAAGATGCGTGCGATGAAGCAAAGGTCACTAATTCTGACGATGTCTTGGCTTTCACGAAATACGGACACAGGTTGCTGTCATGGTGCCCATGGAACACAGAACCCTCAGGCTTCCACTGCAACAAGACAGCCAAAGGGAGGAGCCGAAGCCAATAATACGGATTGTCACGGGGATCATCTCAATGCTACTTCTTTTTTTTCTTTCTTTTTTTTTTCTTGTGGGCTCAGCTGCATGCAAGTCACCGAGCACATTATTTTTTTAAAGTGTTCTGCACGTGGTTTTCTTCATTGGTCGAAAAAAACAAAAACAATAATGCTAATATGAATAATACTGAAATTAATAAAGCGAAAGTTTCAAATGGAAAATATCACATTGGAAAATAAAGAAAAAAGGAGATAGGAACACAGCCATGTGTGTGTGTGTGTGTGTGTGTGTGTGTGTGTGTGTTTCTAATGATGGACATTTGTTGCGGTCTTTAATGTTCTGCAAGTTCTCACCGATGTCTGGGTTTCTTTAGGCACCATGTGCCTTGTATGTGACAGTTTCACACACTTCTTTCTCTATAACTACTACCACTACTACTACTACTACTAATAATAATAATACCTATAATTATAATTGTAAGTACACGGAGAAGGAAAAGGAGGAGGAGCTGAGAAGGAATAATAAGAATGATAAAAAGATAATTAATTACTGCTGCTACCAACTTAGTCAACAATGTCACTGCAGTTTCCATATACATCTAAGTATGCACCATGTATTTGCAGAGCATTGCTAAGGTTGTCAAGCATTATGTTTATTCTGTACCAATATGAACTGTACTTTTCGACGTGAGACTTGCTGTTCAAAAATTACAAAGACTGGAGATGTTTGTTTCTACTTTCTCGGCAATACTAATACACGTCTTTCCAATAAGTATTATTCTGTTTACAGTATTTAACGCGTTTATTTTCATTTCTTTGTTTTGAAAATCAAAGACTTCGTTTACTGTCAGTCGTATGAGGTGTTGTTTTTTTGTTGTTGTTGGTTTTTTTGTGTGTTTTTTTCTTGTTTTGTTTTTTTGTTGTTGTTTTTTTTTTGTTTTGTTTTGTTTTGTTTTGTTTTTGTTTTGTTTGTTGTTTTTTGTTGGGTTTTTTTTTTTTTTTGGGGGGGGGGGATTTTTGTTGTTGGTTTTTTGTTGTTTTTTTTGTTTTGTTTTTTTTTGTTTTGTTTTGTTTATTTGTCTATGGAAACGCCTATATAGTGTTCAACTGCTTTCCAAAAATAACTGACAACTGGGCATTAAAAAATAGAAGTGTTCAATAAAATCTACCACGTCTCTGCATGTTGTGAATTTATTGTCATCAATCACATTCATCTTATTTAACAGAATATTTGTTGGGTATATGTTATGGAGGATCTTCCACTGTAGTTCACGCAGTCTTACTTCTTTTGTTGCAAAAAGAGGGATTAGCCAGATATATTCAAAACTACATTTTCTTTTCCAGAATCCACATGCACACGGATTTCTTTTATCTTTCATTTGTTTGATTTTCCAAACATTTTTAAATTACTTTTGGTTTATCATTGTTTGCAAAGCGTCTTTCATTTGTTCAAAGTGTGAATTTGTGTGTCTGCCTGTCTGATCCATTCTTTCCATTCAGCTGGAATGGCATTCATTTTAGCATGATATTCGAAAAAAGTGACAGCATTGTTTTGAAGAACTCTGTTTTGGATTTCCTTCAACGTGTATGGTCTTTTATCTTCTATTAGTGATAAGAAACTCTAGGGAGAGCTGGACAGTACAAGGTCTTCAGAGAAGAAGCCCCCCTCAGTCAAGTGTTTCGGCCCTTAACTCTTTACACTCTAAGGGGGCCGGGCCGCACCCAGGTCATGACTCCTGGATGCCCTTGTATTGCCGCCTTTTTATTATTTTTTTTCCTGGTCCTCAGCAGGTTCGAACCCGCGCCTCCAGGGTGGTCTCCACTTCAGAACTGAGTCACATTTTTCTGGCAGACGTTTTAACCACTGAGCCATCGTATGCCTAGTCTGAGTAGGGAAATTCCTCCTCGACCAGATCCAGCTGGAACTTTTCTGCTGCTTCTGCCATTGCCTTGACAGCCCATGTCCTCTCTGCCAGAAATCGACAGCTGTTTCATGAGGCTGTAGGCAGATGCGCTCACAAACCCTCTTGCACCAATATCTATGGCGAGGACTTGGGCTTGGAAGCCAGATTCTACCAGGCTGCTGGCTGGACTGGCATACTTCTCGGTCTTGTGGATGTGGGCTTCCTCCATTCTGCTTTCGTATGGCACAGTGAGCTCCATCAGAACCGCTGATGTTCGAAAAAAGTGACAGCATTGTTTTGAAGAACTTTGTTTTGGATTTCCTCCAACATGTATGGTCTTTTATCTTCTATTATAATTATATCCATAATTCTGTCTATTCCAATCTTAGACCAAATTGGAAACAATAATACGTTTTTTCTTAAATTGTATGAAACTATTATTCCACAAAAGTTTATTGTCAAAGTTGCGAATGCTCCCTGTTAATCGTTATGTGATATCCACGCAATAAATGCACAATTAAATACTGGTCTCTGTGAGAGTGCTTTACAACAACAATTGCAACAAAAACAAGAAAAAAAACAAAAATAATAATAATAATAATAGTCAATATTCTAACAGTAAAATTGATGAAAGAAATGAACACACACACACACACACACACACACACACACACACACACACGTGCGCGCGAGAGAGAGAGAGGGAGAGAGAGAGAGAGAGAGGAAGGGAGACAGACAGTGACAAAGACACACACAGATGGATGGATCTCAAACTTCCACTAATTTCACGTGTAAAATGAATAATGCAAGCAACCAGAGTGTCGTAGCTACTGCTGCTGGATTTGGGGGTGGGGGGGGGGGAGCCGTCTCCAGCGTTCTCCCCACCCAGAGATACGCGGTTGACAGGAGGAACCATAAGGGGGCACCAAGCTGTCCGTTATCAGACGTTCGTTCGTTGGTTAGTATGCCGTCATTGTCACCTCACCGCTCGGACAGGGGGCGAGGGGGAGGAAGGGGCGGGAGGGGGGGGGGGGAGAGAAGAGGACAAAATGGCCGTTTTGAGACGTTGGTTGGTTGGTTAATAAGCCGCCATTGTCACCTCACCGCCCGGACAGGAAGAGGGGGAAGGGAGAGAAGAGGACAAATTGACCGTTCTGAGACGTTTCGTTGGGTGGTTTATAGTATAATTATACTGAATAATGATAAGCCGCCATTGTCACCTCACTACTCCTCTCTCTTTCTCCTCCTTCAGAGGGACTGACACGTGTGGTGTGGTGTGCTGTGTGACGTGCCCATTCGTAGTGGTTTTGGAGAGGAAGTGGGGTAGGGGCGTTGTAAGAAGAGGGGAAGGAGGGGTCCTCTCTCCTTCCCAACAGGGGAGCTGATATGTGTTGGGGTGGTGGGATGTCACGAGTGCAGTGGTAGCGGTTTCTGATGAGGCTGTTCAATGCTAGGGGGAGGGGAAGGGAGAGGTGGGGAGGGGAGGAGGGGACACCGGTCTACCACCTCGGAAGGGTCAGCGTGGATGTCCGGCTAATGACCAGTCCGCGTCAGGCCCCTGGTGTCCACTTGGATACTGATAACGGCACGTCGTCGTCGGAAATGGATGGGGCCGGATGGTCGGCCAGCCACCCTGGCCTGGCGGCGATAGCTGGACACGGCTGTAGAAGGCTCTTCAGGCCGGGGGATCCTCCTCCTTCGATCCCCACAATGCTTGCCTAATGGATCGTACTTGTGGTTTCAGTGATAGCTTGGGAGGGGAAGAAGAAAGAGGCAAGAAAGTGGGAGGGGACGGGTGGAGGGAGGGGGGTCGAGAGTAAGGGATACGGGGGTGGGAAGGGGAGAGACAGAGACAGACAGAGACAGAGACAGAAAGTTGATGATGGCGATTATCGATCTTTCCCCGTCACCCTTTGTTATCGCTCATCGTGAACCCGGTGCGTGAGATGAGGAAGGTAGTGGTGGTGACGGCATTGGTGCTGGGGGCCGGATGATGGAGGAGGGGTACCCAAGCGGTGGGAAAGGCGCGAGTGGTGGAGCAGTGTGCCAAGATTAGAGGGAAGGCGATGAAAGATGCCCCTGGCGTGCCCTCCCAGCACGGGCACGGCATAAACCTGGATGACTGCAGTCCCCAGGTGCCATGGCCACTGGTCTTATCTCGTCTCATCCCCTGTCGTTTGGTCATTCCCCCTCCCCAACCCCCTGCCTCCCCCACTACCAAAACCCAATACCTCTCCCACATCACCCTCTCCACCTCCCCCTGCCACTACCACCCCCAAAACCCAACACCTCTGCCCCACCACCCTCTCCACCTCCCCCGCCCTTCAACCGCTGCCTCCACCCCACCCACCCCCAAAACCAACACCCCTCCCCCATCACCCTATCTCTCAACCTCCCCCCTCGTCTTCCCCCCTCGCCCAACATTCAGTCCCAGTGTTAGCGCCCTTGGACACACTTTGTGTTCAATGGGTCCTTCCCTGGAGAGGTGGAACTCCCGCCACAGCATGGCAGGGGAGAGAACTGACTGAGGAAACAGAATCACTGCAGTACTGTGGAATCACGTTCTCGTTCCAGCACTCTCAACTGACTTGTGAACTCCCAGACTTAATTCCTCACCCTTCATCCCCCACCTCTTAGTTCTGTGCTGTCAGAAACATGTCACTGCCACCGTGGAAGGTGGCAGAATGGATAAGACGCTCATCTCCCAATATAGTGTCCGCATGGGCATGGGTTCGATTCCCGATCTCGCCCTTTCTCCCAGGTTTGAATGGAAAATCTAACTGTGCGTCTGGTCATTCGGATGAAACGTATGGTGTGCAGCACGCACTTGGCGCATTGAAAAAGAACCCATGGCAACAAATGTATTGTCCTCTGGCAAAATTCTTTATAAGAAATCCATTCTGAGAGGTACACAAATATACATGCATGCAATCAAGGTCTAACAAGTGCGTTGAGTTATGCTGCTGTTGACTATTGTCCCTAGCAGATGTCGTTTGGCATATCATTCTTTTTATATGATTTGTCCAAATGCTATGATGCCTCCTGGAGATACGGAAACTAATCGCCGATCAGCAGCTGTGCTCAAACACCCACTTCACAAGATGTTAAGGACCACGTCATAAAAGCATGTATTTTTACAGGAAACGTCATTTTGTTAAATCGAGAGATGATTTACATTATACAGGCTGTGTGTAGTCTACCACTGGCCTCTCGATGACACACTAAGACGGTTTCTGGCACACGTACACCATGAAAAATGCGTTTGAAAAAATCAGTATTTCAGGCAACAACAACAACAAAAAAAAAAAAAAGAAACAAGCAAACAAACAAACAAAAAACAACCTTATTCCGTGGTTTATAAACGACAGCTCTTTTCATTACTTTTCTTTCTTTGTTGTTGTTGTTGTTGCTGCTAAAATGGAAGTGCAGTTGCAAGGCGGCACACTAGCGATGAGTGATTATTGGTGTAGTGGCTGCCCGGAACGCTTTTTACCGAAAATTCATCATCATTTCAACATCCCCAGGGAAGAAAACTGCAAGTTCCTAAACGGCCCTTAGCTTTTCGTAAACCTCGTAAAATCCCGGCCCGGTATGGTCATCAGAAGTAGTAAAAGTAGTATCAAACGTAAAGCCCAGCAGCTTTCAAATAAGTTCCCTAATCCTGTGATCCCAAATCCAACAGCATCAAATGCAAAGCACGGTCCCGTGGAGTCCCCTGTCCACCGCTATCAAGCTTTGTCCACAGTGCAATACCAAAGCTATGGGAATCTGCGCTTCCATTACACTTAAGTACTGCAGTACCGGATCTAATCCAATATGCTGTTTGTCAAAAATAAACCAGACGACAGTCCAGACTGTTCGATGTCATAGAGCTGATCTCTTCAGAAGGAAAAGTGTGTGTGTGTGTGTGTGTGTGTGTGTGTGTGTGTGTGTGTGTGTGTGTGTGTGTGACTTTATTTTGATTACGACTATCATAACGACCTTTCTTTCATTACAATTATGAATACTACTGCTGCTGTTGTTGTTGCTGTTGCTGCTGGTGCTGCAGACAGATTGCAAAACTAGACAGTGCCTGAAATCTCCATCCTTGAGTGATAAAGTTTTTGAGTATTGAGTGTGTCTCTCTGCGTGTGTGTGTGTGTGTGTGTGTGTGTGTGTGTGTGTGTGCGTGCGTGCGTGCGTGCGTGCGTGCGTGCGCGCGCGCGCTAACGTGGCTTACAGGTTGGGGCTCCCTCCACGAACGACAGACCAACTTCCGTGTTTATGGAAAGACAACTCCAGAAATATATCAGACAGGACGTTGTATTGCACGTGCACGGCAAAGCCGTCATCGCACTCAAGAGCACCAAAGAAGATTCCCCACACACACACACACACACACACCCCACCTCCGCTCCGTTCCTGGTGGCCAGGGCTGGCAGGCTATGACTTCCGACACCTGATCCCCATCCCCCCGCCCGGTCCCCCCTCCCCTCTTCCTCAACAGTGCCCACTTTCCATCAATACAGGGCCCTCCCCTATCATGATCTTCAGCCTGTTGACCGATCCTCTGAACGGTCCACTCCCACCACACTGCCCCTATAACGGGCGGTGATTGTGAGGGGAAGTATCTTATCTCTCCTTTCCAGTCTTCCCTTTTCAATCCAATGCACCCATTCATACACCCACACCTAGCTGGCTGTATCTGGAGACAAGCAAATATGCGGTTAGTAAACATCACAGAGGCACGCAACATTAAAGTTCTCAGAGTTTGACTTGTATAGACTTTTTTCCTCCAGAAAATATATTTCAAAGCGCTGATGACTGAGAGCGTTGACTGTGAAAAAATGCGTGTGCAAGACAAATGCTAAAGACGGACCGTTCCAGTTCAAACTGCTTGACTGGTATCGATTTTTTTTTTTCAAGAACTGTATGCTTCATAGCACTATTGGTCTCTATCGCTTTACCTCAAAACCTACCCCCTCTGTGTGTGTGTGTCTTTCTGTGTGTGTGTGTGTCTTTCTGTGTGTGTGTGTGTGTGTGTGTGTGTGTGTGTGTGTGTGTGTGTGTGTGTGCTGATGTGGCTCACAGGCTGAGGCTCCCTCAGTAAACATCACAGACGCACGCAACATTAAGTTCTCAGTGTTCGACTTGCATCGACTTTTTCCCCCCTGGAAAATACATTTCAAAGCACTGCTGACCGAGTGTTGACTCAGAAAAAAAAATGTGTGCGGGAGGAGAATGTTTAAGTTCGAGTTCAAACTGCTCGACTAGTATCGATTTTTTTTCTTTCAGAAATGTATGCTTCAACGCCCTATAGGTCTCTTGTCTCTCTTCCTGTTAACCCCCCCCCTCTCTCTCTCTCTCTCTCTCTCTCTCTCTCTCTGCGCATATGCATGAAGGAGATGCCGGAAAACCATTTCTTTTTCTTATCAAATCATAAAGTGTTCCAGAAAAAAAAACCCAGAAGACATGCGCAAGAGAATGATAGAAATGGTAATTTATCGACAAACATCAAAACGCAGAACATGTTGCACAAAGAGATTCAGCATGCGCTAATTAAGACTGCTTTGTTAGCAGTCAGAATGTTCCTCAGTTACGGATTCAGACTGCTTTCTAATCAACCCAATTTAGGAAAGCTGTTGCCCCTAAACGAAAGGACAAAAGACACCAAGCCAGAAAAAATATATTTCCAGACTATAGCATAAACTCTCTCATGCGCGTTCAGTCCGGGAATCTTATTTGTCAGCGGGTTCATTTCATCATCATCATCATTAAACCCAGTATCTCTCTCTCTGTCTCTCTCCCTTTCTCTCTGTCAAATCAAACTGCCCCAAAAACTCACTTCTGAATGTTAACTGCACATACAAACAACACTGCCGCTGCTGACGTGAATCGGAAAGGGAAAGGGAAAGGGTAGGTGGGCGCGCTCAACTCCGATGCAAGCTATTGCCCTGCGACGCTGAAAACAGAAGCTGACAACGGCGACTGTTGCCGAAAATGCCCCGGGGACCGGGGGGATGGGGGGGGGGGGGAGTTCGCTCATCCGTGATCCTTAATCTCGTAGGGAGGAGACCTGAAATTACCCCCATGGTTTTCTTTCTGTTTTACCTTTCATTCTTTCTTTGCTTCTTTTGTATTTGTATTTGTATTCCTTTTTATCACAACAGATTTCTCTGTGTGAAATTCAGGCTGCTCTCCCCAGGGAGAGCGCGTCGCTACACTACAGCGCTACCCATTTTTTTGTATTTTTTCCTGCGTGCAGTTTTATTTGTTTTTCCTGTCGAAGTGGATTTTTCTACAGAATTTTGCCAGGAACAACCCTTTTGTTGCCGTGGGTTCTTTTACGTGCGCTAAGTGCATGCTGCACACGGGACCTCGGTTTATCGTCTCATCCGAATGACTAGCGTCCAGACCACCACTCAAGGTCTAGTGGAGGGGGAGAAAATATCGGCGGCTGAGCCGTGATTCGAACCAGCGCTCTCAGATTCTCTCGTTTCCTAGGCGGACGCGTTACCTCTAGGCCATCACTGCACTTCTTCTCTTCCCGCTTCATCTTCTCCCTTTCTCCGTGGCTGTCAGTGCCGACGAGAGGCCAAATACTCAAGTCACATGCTGAGGGAAGAACAGAAACAGGACCAAAGTGTGTGCTGAAAACATAAATGAGGGCGTGAAGATGGAAGACTGCAGTATCCACGCACGCGCACACACACACACACACACACACACACACACACACACACACACACACACACACACACACACACAGCTCTGCACAAATGCATGCGCAGAGAGAGGGTTGGTGCTGAAGAAATGGAAGTGGATAAAACACACCATCAATGTCATCATTTTCTTTATCGGTTTGCATTATGGAGACAGAATGGTGAAAAAGTGTCATCTCACCACCATCATCATCGGCATCTCTCACTACCAAAATCATCATCTCACCACCATCATCATCGGCATCTCTCACTACCAAAATCATCATCTCACCACCATCATCATCGGCATCTCTCACTACCAAAATCATCATCTCACCACCATCATCATCGGCATCTCTCACTGCCAAAATCATCAAATCACCACCATCATCATCGGCATCTCTCACTACCAAAATCATCAAATCACCACCATCATCATCGGCATCTCTCACTACCAAAATCATCAAATCACCACCACCATCATCAACATCTCTCACAACCAAAACCATCAAATCACCACCATCATCATCATCTCTCACTACCAAAATCATCAAACCACCACCACCATCATCAACATCTCACAACCAAAATCATCAAATCACCACCACCATCATCAACATCTCTCACAACCAAAACCATCAAATCACCACCACCATCATCAGCATCTCTCACTACCAAAATCATCAAATCACCACCACCATCATCAACATCTCTCACAACCAAAACCATCAAATCACCACCACCATCATCATCATCTCTCACTACCAAAATCATCAAATCACCACCACCATCATCAACATCTCTCACAACCAAAATCATCAAATCACCACCACCATCATCATCATTAGCAACAGAGAAATCAAAGTATTTGTACAGTCTCATTTTCGCGCAGTACAACTGTTTGCAATGGATACAAAAGCCAAAACCAGTTCCGTTTATTATTGTAATCCAAACTGCCTTCGTATTTCGCATTACTTTTGGGGACGTGGGGGTCATGTGACCGACTCTGGGGTAAAAGATGACGACAGGATAAAGAAAGGAAGGAAGAAAGAAAAACAAAACCAAAAAACAAACTAGCAAAAAAAAAAAAAAAAAACAAAAAAACCCGAAATGGAAACAACAAGGAGACCATGCAATCATGAAAATTTCGACGACGATAACAACGACAACAAAGAAGAAAAGAAGAAGAAGAAAGGATCACATCACAAAGACCCCAAACCAGCCCTTCCCCAACCACGACCTAGATAAAACGGAACTTTAACCCCTTGATATCACGATCCTTATCAAAGGAGACCTGTGATACGAATTTCTGTGTATGAGATAAAATCATAACATATTTCTTTTATGGCATCCGATAATGTGATTTCTTTATTACAGAAACTGCTACTGAAGAATCAATATCATTTTATCATGGAGTACTGTATTCGGAAAGAGCGCTTCATAGTTTTTCTTTAAAATCTGTGTTATAATTTATTTTTCTAAGTAATACATCAAGCTGCTAAGTTTTATTACTCTCATGTTTTAACCCAACCTGTTCACTTTTAAGTTAAACTTTTGTCATGCAGGCTCAGAGACAGTGTGGTGTGAGTGACGAGCCTTTGAACTTACATGTCATTTCCAATCGGATTAATAAAGATGTATTGATTTGTATTGTATTGTACTGTATTGTATTGCGTTGTGTTGCGTTGCGTGCGCTGCATTGTATTGCATTGCACTGCACTGTATTGTAAAATCTACTTCTTGTGTACCTCTATGCGGGGTTTCTGCTGAACAAAGTAATGCCATCAACCCCCCCAGAGCAAAACGTCGAAAACGTCGAAGGAAAGAGGAGTGCCCACCGACCCTGAACGACGCAGGCTCTGATTCATTAGCGGGGAAGGGGCAGGACCGAGCTACACATCCCAAGCCAGACGCCTAACGACAAGATAATGAACGTCAACTATCAACTCTCCACCACACGGGGGTCAGATTATGGTCCGCAAAGAGTCGCCTCTCTTGCCTGATCAGCACCGCCTATACGTAGACCACCATCACCGGTTGACGGCCCACCCACCCCCTTCCCTTCCTCCCCTCCTCTCTCTCTCTCTCTCGGAGAACCAAGAACAATAACTGGTGTGCCCGGTCAAGTGACACTCTCCCCCATCTCTCAGTGGTAGGGTAGGTATGAAGAAGAGATGGTTCAGGCACTAACAGCAACCTACCCCCGCTTCCACCGACCTCACGTTCTGAAGTGGACCCCGCCAACGCTGCTAACCAGCTCCAGGACCGCTCAAAACAGGAGCGATTCCAGTTCCACTGAGAGTACCAAGACCCGACTTGACGTGAAGGGTGTTAGCCGATAGGTCGTTAAACTCAACTTACCGGACCACTGTCTGCTCTTGCTGTTGTCTTTGTTTCTTTGTCTTCTTCTTCTTCTTCGATCTCCCTCAAGGAGTGAAGTAGGGGTTGAAATCAGGTAAGAACTCTTTAGGGTCTGTATATGAAAATAACTTTTTCAATTTGTGCTGGGGAGCTGTGTGGCAAGAATGTGTTGTTATTTTTGTTGGTGTTCTTTTGGTGGTGGTGGTGTTGTTGTTTGTTTGTTGTTGTTGTTGTTTGTTTTATTTTTGTTTTTTGTTGTTGTTGTTGTTGTTTTTGTTTGTTTTTAAAACCTTAGGGCAGGATAATAAAAAAAAATTTAAAAAAAACTTAGCTTATTCCTTCAACCTCTTAAAATAAACTCTCTCTCTCTCTCTCTTGTTTCATTCAGTTTCAGCGTCCGCAGCCTGTCTGCACAGACCCCCAGGCACTGTCCGTGTCTTCCCCTCCATTCTGGCAGCACTGCCAATGAAGTAATGAGGCTGAGGCCATCATTGTTACCCCCCACCTTCTACATCAGGAAGACCTCCCTCCTCCTCCACTGCCCTCCTTTCACTATCCCACCTTTCCTCTTTTACTCTTCCTGGTTCTGTAGTGTGTGTGTGTGTGTGTGTGTGTGTGTGTGTGTGTGTGTGTGTGTGTGTGTGAGTGTGTGTGTTGTGTGTTTGTGTGTGTGTGTGTGTGTGTTGTGTGTGTGTGTGTGTGTGTGTGAGTGTGTGGTGTGTGTTTGTGTGTGTGTGTGTTGTGTGTGTGTGTGAGTGTGTGTTGTGTGCTGTGTGTTTGTGTGTGTTGTGTGTTTGTGTGTGTGTGTGTATGGGCGCACTTGGGGCGTGGACAGAGGCAGGAGAAAGAAACAGGGAGAAATAAACAGACAGACAGACAGAGTGACATACCCCACCCACCCCCATCTCCCCACAAAATAAAATAAAATTAAACAAATAAATAAATAATAATAACAATAATACTAATAATAATGACTGCTCGAGAAAACGAAAAGGAATCAACTAGTCTGCATCATCTTCTGGAGACTTCTTTTGCCAAGTTTGGAAGAAAAGAATGAGAACGACCCAACAAAAGAAAGAGAGCAGAGAAGAAAATGTTGATAAAGAAAACAGCAAAGGCGGACAACAATAATTATTTTGCTGCCAATTATGAAGTGAGGCGGGAAACAAACAAAATAAGTGAAGTTCTTATTATATTCGAGAAGGCAGAAAACTTTGGTTTTGTCCAAACAAATGTCGTGAGAGGGGAAAAGTGTGTATGTGTGTGTGTGTTTTGTTGGGTTTTTTTTTGTTTTTTTTTTTTTTGTTTTTTTTTTTTTGTTTTGTTTTTTTAATAATATAAAAAAAAGAGAAAAAAAACAAGCGGTCGAACTTTTCTTTCCCGTATAGTGAGAAAGAAAAAAAAAGAGAACAGAGCAGACTGTGTCCCCAAGAAATAACTTTTCCCCAATTATGATGGAACGTCAGGGGAGAACAAAGGTACATCGGGTGGTCACCCGGAAATCATAAAGATTTGTTATTCTGTAGGAAGAAGAGAAAAGAAAGAGAAACCAGATCAAATCAGATGACGCTGCTGATTTAGCCAGCCACCCAAAAAGGGGCCAGTTCTGGCCTGAATACCCGTCAGTTCTGGACTCAATACCCGTCAGTTCTGGCCTCAATACCCTAAATCATGCATACCCGTCAGTTCTGACCTGAATACCCGTCAGTTCTGGCCTCAATATCCGTCAGTTCTGACCTCAATACCCATCAGTTCTGGCCTCAATACCCTAAATCATGAATACCCGTCAGTTCTGACCTGAATACCCGTCAGTTCTGACCTGAATACCCGTCAATTCTGGCCTCAATATCCGTCAGTTCTGACCTCAATACCCATCAGTTCTGGCCTCAATACCCTAAGTCATGAATACCCGTCAGTTCTGACCACGTGTGTGTGTGTGTGTGTGTGTGTGTGTGTGTGTGTGTGAGGGGAGGTGGGAGTGCAGGGGGAGGTGGGGTAGAGGATGAGGTATGTGAGTGTATGCATGCCTACACTGTGGGAGCAACAGGATATTGGAACGTGTATATATATATATATATATATATATATATATATATATATATATATATATATATCTTTGTATGTACGTGTGTGGGGTTGGGGGTGGGAGATATGGGCGTATGTGTGTGTGCTTGTACAAGTAAGTGTTCATCTCTGTGAGTGTGTGTTTGTGTGTGTGTGTGTGTGTGTGCCGTGGAAGCTGCGATACGTAGACTAGAAATGAGTGTGTGGAGGAGGGGGTAGAGGAGGTGCAAGGTAATGTGTGTGTGTGTGTGTGTGTGTGTTGGAGCTCATGTACGTTTATATGTATTTGACTGTGCTTTCATATGTGCTTGTACAAGTAAGTGTTCATCTCTGTGAGTGTGTGTTTGTGTTTGTGTGTGTGTGTGTGTGTGCCGTGGAAGCTGCGATACTTAGACTAGAAATGAGTGTGTGGAGGAGGGGGGTAGAGGAGGTGCACGGTAATGCGTGTGTGTGTGTGTGTGTTGGAGCTCATGTACGTTTATATGTATTTGACTGTGCTTTCATATATGTGAAACTGCATGTCTGGTGCATTTCTGTTATGCATGTGTGGGTGTATGTGTGAATGTGTGTCTTCATTTTTTACATTTATTTGCTTATTTATCACCATTGTTGTCTTATTTATTTATTTATTTATGTTTTATTGTTATCATTTTATTAGTATTACTAATATTATTACTACTACCTTTTTCTATATTATAATTATTATTTATTTATTTATTTATTTATTTATTTATGCAAGCTTATCTATTATTTATTCCCCCGTTTTTTGTTGTTGTTTTTTTGTTGTTGTTTTTTTGGGTTTTTTGTGTGTGTGTGTTTTTTTGTTTTGTTTTTTTGTTGTTGTTTTTTTTTCCCCAAGGCCTGACTAAGCGCGTTGGGTTACGCTGCTGGTCAGGCATCTGCTTGGCAGATGTGGTGTAGCGTATATGGTTTTGTCCGAACGCAGTGACGCCTCCTTGAGCTACTGAAACTGAAACTGAAACTCTGACCTGAATACCCGTCAGTTCTGACCTGAATACCCGTCAGTTCTGGCCTCAATATCCGTCAGTTCTGACCTCAATACCCATCAGTTCTGGCCTCAATACCCTAAGTCATGAATACCCGTCAGTTCTGGCCTCGATACCCTAAGTCATGAATACCCATCAGTTCTGGCCTCAATACCCGTCAGATCTGGACTCAATACCCATCAGTTCTGGCCTCAATACCCTAAGTCATGAATACCCGTCAGTTCTGGCCTGAATACCCGTCAGTTCTGGACTCAATACCCATCAGTTCTGGCCTCAATACCCTAAGTCATGAATACCCGTCAGTTCTGGCCTGAATACCCGTCAGTTCTGGACTCAATAACCGTCAGTTCTGGCCTCAATACCCGTCAGTTCTGGACTCAATTCCCGTCAGTTCTGGCCTCAATTCCCGTCAGTTCTGGCCTGAATACCCGTCAGTTCTGAAAACAAGATGAAGAGAACTCAAAACAATGCCAAAAGATCAATCAGAACAACGTGAAAAACATCACTCGCGTCTCGCTCCGTCCGCGTAAAATTTAAACCCACTTAAAATATTGGAAGTAATATATTATTACAAATTCACCAACGCGCCTAAAAGGAAGACAGTGAAAACTAGAAAGACACAAAGAAAGATTATCAAAGAAATAAGGGAGAAAAGTAAACAAGAGAGAAAAAAAGAAGAAGAAGAAACGAAAGGGCCCGAAGAAAGGAAAAGAAATAAAGGAAGACCCGTTTTCTTAACGTGCATTACGATTGGAAACAAAGTGAACGAGTCCTTAAGCCCGCCCGCCACAATCAATGGGGTAATGGTTTCCCACTCACCCCCTACTTGACCAGTAATTAATCACAGGAAATCAAAAGATGAGCCGTGCCCTCAAGGCAAGCCCAGAGTTTGTGAAGTGTTTTATGCCCCGAACAGCCTTTCAAAGGTAATCTCCGAGAGAAAGAACTGAAACTGCCCACAGTAACCAGATACTCGCCCGAGCGCACATAATGGAGTAGGGATAAAGGGAAGAGATAAAGAGACACACAGAGAGAAAAGGTGAGAAATGGAAACGGACAGAGAGACAGAGGGAGGGGGGTTGGGGGGGGTGGGGTGGAGAAGGCATAGAGAAACACAAAGAGAGAGAAAGAGAGAGAAAGAGAGAGACAGAGAGGGGGGAGGCATAGAGAAACACAAAGAAAATGGAGGGGGAGACAGACAGACAGAGACAGAGAGAGATATCCTTATGAAGAAAAAAGAAAAGAGAAAGAGTGACGGGGAGGACGGCGCTTTTTTTCTGTTTTTCTTCCCTTAATAACAAATGAGGAGAGAGAGACAGACAGACAGATTGAGACAGAGAAAGAGAGAGATCCTTATGAAGAAAAAACAAAAAAGGAAAGAGAAAGAGAGACGGGGAGGACAACGCTTTTTTCTGCCCCCCCCCCCCCCCTAATATCAGCAGCTGCGGAGTGAGAGAGAGAGAGAGAGAGCAGAGACCCGGAAGGACAACAGAAACAGGCCAGGTGAAAGGTTAACCTTTTACGACCATCGGGGCAGTGAAATCACGCCCACTGTTTCTAGGGCTCGGCATCGGAACGCGGGGCCCAAATCTCTCCTTCCGCCGTTCTTACCTTCCCAAAACCAACACCCATTCACACACGGGTGGTGGAGTGAGTGAGGAAAATTGCAGTGAGATGCTTTTCCGCAGGACACAACACCAGGCCGAAGTGGGTGACATCGATTCCTGATCACTGGATTATGATTTCAACGCCTTACCGATTCTGCCTCGACGTTTCCACAGAGAGAGAGAGAGACAGAGAGAGAGAGAGAGACAGACAGACAGAGACACAGAGAGAGAGAGACAGAGAGAGACAGAGAGACAGAGAGAGAGAGACCAAACTGGGAAAGACAGTGGAAGCGGCGGAAGAGGGACGAGGGAGACGGGGGGTGTGGGAGGGGGCGCGGGGGGGAGGGGTGTGCGGGGGGGTTGGGAAAGGGTGCAGGGAGGGGGAGGGAATGAGGGAGGGGGAGGGGCAGGGGGAGGAAGGGAAGAAAGCAGAAGGGATGGACAAACCAAAAAGAGAGAAGACGCGACGAAGACCCAATGAACCAGCAAATCAGTCAACAAACAGCAACGTTACGTGATGGCACGAGCCCATCACGAACACAAATGCCGTCTGAGGCCTGTGAAAACAACGTGCGTTCGGGGCCTCCACTGACACAAACAGGCGCTGACTCCACCGCTCTTCATGAAAATCCTCAAACACACACACACACACACACACCCGCCGACATTCCACACACATAATCCCAACCTCACACACAAGACATTGTTCACTGAGAGAGACAAAAGATTTGTTTGTTGTTTTTTTGTTGTTGTTGTTGTTGTTTTTTTACTCTTTGACACACTGTCATTGGATTTTTTTTTCATTGCGATTTTTGCCTAATCTTCTAATACAAATTTTGCCAACAAGACTATCACCTCGTGATCTTCTGATGTTAACTTGCTGAAGAAATCCTTTCTTTTGGCAAATCAAAAAGGACACATTTACTTCTCAACTCATCATAAGATTTACAATCAAACATAAAATGAATTTCATCATCAACTGTGGACTTACACAAAAGACATGGAGAATTTGTGGACGGACGTACCTGACAAAAAAAAACAACTGCTGTACTTAGAGAGAGAGAGAGAGGCAGACAGACAGACAGAGACAGAGTGATGACCTAGAGGTAACGCGTCCGCCTAGGAAGCGAGAGAATCTGAGGGCGCTGGTTCGAATCACGGCTCAGCCCCCGAAATTTTCTCCCCCTCCACTAGACCTTGAGTGGTGGTCTGGACGCTAGTCATTCGGATGAGACGATAAACCGAGGTCCCGTGTGCAGCATGCACTTAGCGCACGTAAAAGAACCCACGGCAACAAAAGGGTTGTTCCTGGCAAAATTCTGTAGAAAAATCCACTTCAATAGGAAAAACAAATAAAACTGCACACAGGAAAAAATACAAAAAAAAATGGGTGGCGCTGTAGTATGGCGACGCGCTCTCCCTGGGGAGAGCAGCCCGAATTTCACACAGAGAAATCTGTTGTGATAAAAAGAAATACAAATACAAATACAGTGACAGTGAGAAACAGAGAGAGACAGAGAGACAGAGGAGAGGGTTGGTGGGAGGGGCGGGCAGTGCATAGTTTAACTATATATTTTCAGTATTCAAAATGAGTCTTCTTGGTGATGCGTTATGCGCTTAGAAGATTTGTGGGGGTAGGGTGGGGGGGGGGGAGTGAGAGAGAAGGTGATGGGGCCAGGGAACCAGGCGGAAGGAGGAGGGTCAGGAAAATGGGTGGTGGTGGTCATGATGGTAAAGAGGGTGGTGTGGGGGGGGGGTAACAATGATGGCCTCAGCCTCATTACTTCATTGGCAGTGCTGCCAGAATGGAGGGGAAGACACGGACAGTGCCTGGGGGTCTGTGCACAGAGGAGGCGGCCGCCACGCGCGCGCGTGGGCGTGTGTGTGTGTGTGTGTGTGTGTGTGTGTGTGTGTGTGTGTGTGTGTGTGTGTGTGTGTGTGTGTGTGTGTGTGTGTGTGTGTGTGTGTGTGTGTGTGTGTGTGCGTGTTTGAATGTCTGTCTGTGTACACGTGTATCTGTGTGTCAGTGTATCTCTGTGTGTGTTTTTGAATATATATATATATATATATATATATATATATATATATGTGTGTGTGTGTGTGTGTGTGTGTGTGTGTGTGTACATCTGTATTTCTTTGTGTCCGTGTGTGTATGTGAGTGAGTGAGTGTGTGTGTGTGTGTGTGTGTGTGTGTGTGTGTGTGTGTGTGTGAATGCGCGCGCGAGTGCGTGTGAGTGTGAGTGTGTGTGTGTGTGTGTGTGTGTGTGTGAGCGATAATAATAAAGTGTGAGCGATAATAATAAAAGAGAGAGAGAGAAACAGTGTGCATCAAAGGCCCCCTCTGAAACAAAAACTGGTGAAATACGTAAGCATCTGTGCACACACACGCACGCACGCACACACACACACACAGAGAGAGAAAGAGCTGCAGTCAGACAGAAAGACAGACAGACAGACTAACCAGAAGCAACGAGGAGAGAAAGCGAAAGAGAAACGGCAGACTGACAAAGAGGCGAAGTGACAGAAAGCGACAGTGAGACTGGTGGGAAAGGCGCGGGCGGAGGAGCCACAAGACAAAGCCACACAGGCAGTGAAGACAAAGGAGTGGACAAGACAGGACAAGACGTGACGAAGACGAAGACGTTGACGACGTGCTCAGTCAGCCAGGCAGTCGGCCAATACCTCAGTCAAGTTATCTGACAACCAAGCACCATCACAGCCAGGTCCTAGACCGGCGGAAGGAGTTCACTTCCACCTGTGGCCTGTGACTGAACAACGACCGACCCAATCCCTGCTGCCCGCAAAACTGGCGACGTCTCCACTACACACACACACACACACACACACACACACACACAAGCCCTGTCGACCTGTACGTGATCATGATGCATCCCTCTACTGCTCCCCTGATAAACGCACGCTCATTGCCATCACCAACCCTGCCACCCCAAACGCATGAACGCACGAACGCGCGCACACAGACACACACACACACACACACACACACACACACACACACACACGCACACACACACACACACCTGGGCTGTAGCTGTCGGGTCCCACCCGGTCCTTCTGATGCACGCCATCCGTGGTCACGTGACGTTTCATCGACTTCCACTCCACGTCCGTCTTGGGGTCCACCAGGCACACCTGTCAACACGAAGCAATACAAAGAAATCAATAAATAAACACATCAATTAGAAAGAAATCAATAAATAAGCACATAAATGCATACATGTGTATTTCCGATCGGATTAATAATGATGTACAGTATCGAACCATACTGTACTTTATTGTATTGTTTTGTTTTGTGTGTGCGCCCGTCTGTGCGTGTGTGAGTACGCGCGTGTGTACATGCATGCGTGTGTGGTTGCATTTGTAGGGGGGTGGGGTGTGGGTGGGCGCGCGCGCGTGTGTGGTTGTTTTGTTTTGTTTGTTTGTTTTTTAACGTCTTTTCAAAGTGATTCAGGTCAGACGTGTAATGTGTGTGTGTGTGTGTGTGTGTGTGTGTGTGTGTGTGTGTGTGTGTGTGTGTGTGTGTGTGTGTGTGTGTGTGACTTCGAATCGGAATAATGAACATATATTGTTCATGCGTTCGTGTACGCGGAGGAGGGAAGTGCGAGCGTGCATGCGTAAGTGTGTGGAGGCGGACAGATGTTACGGCCCAATACACTAAACCCTGATCTTCCATGAAAAAAAACACCAAACTCGATGACAAGAGCGATTTTAATCTTCCTCACTGTCTCTGACTAGTAATGGAATGGTTTCAGTTAAGTTACTTCTTCGTAGTTATATGCCATTCAATTCATTTTCTTGGCGGCGGCCGTAAAGGTGACAAAGGCCACCCAGCAACAACAAAGTCCAAACGAACAATGGCTTTTGGTGCTCTCCAGACGTCGCTCTAAGCCTGACGCTTTTAGCGGACGATCGATACCATTACTGAGATTAACACACCATGGGCTGCTAGTCGGACAAAAAAGAAAACCCCAACAACAACAACAACCACAACATCAACATAACAACACCAACAAAAATCGCGTGTTTCATCTCCAGGACGTCATACAAGCCCGGTCTGGGTTGCACACGCTATCTTAGCAACGCAAAGTTTGTTTGGCGCAAGGAATTTCACATTGTCAAATGGTATTAGCGTACATTCAGGATCTTAGTGCAAAACAGACTTAGCGCTGCTAATATAACTTTTCCAACCCCAGTCCGTCCAGGAACGAAACTGACAAACATTCTGAAGCAATCTGCGAGTTGCTCTCTCTCTCTCTCTCTCTCTCTCTCTCTCTCTGTCTGTCTGTCTGTGTCTTCACTACCTCCTTCCCCTTTTCTCCTCCCCCCAACCCCCCAACCCCCCCCTTTCCCCTCCCTCTTTCATTTCCAACACATTGCCACAGGCAGCTTAAAAGAACTTTCATCACCGCGACCTTAACAGATCAAGAAAGTTTTGTTTTACGGAGAAACACACAAGTTCCATTTCACACGCCGTAATTTATTTTCCCATCTTCCAACCAGATCCGTAGACGCTGGCACCCAGCGATTCCACATATCTAGGATTTCCGTGAATATCGGAACAACCGATGTCAGACTTGCACATGCGAGACGATCGGGTTCCCCTACCACAACCCTGCCCCCCTCCCCCCCTATGTAAAAGTTGGAGAACAGGGTTCCCACGGACTTCGATGAACGGTTCATGCGCGCGATGCTGCTGATGATGATGAGGAGGAGGAGGCGGAGGACGGTAGTGATGGTGGTGGCGATGATAGCTATTTATAATACGCTCTGCCTCCAAAGGACAGGGTCTATGAAAGCTAACAATTAACATCAATACGGGGGTGGGGGTGAGAGGGTGATTACAACAAATAACAAAAAGATCAAAGTTCTGACAAGGACATAGCAACAGTCACAGGGACAAGCTTGTACCCATCTCCTGTACAGAAACATACGTATACACACTTCTTCATCAAAACGTTCTCATGGAGTTCAGATTTTGTGGCGGGGTTACGAAATACTGTTGCCCATAAGTTATGCTTAACACTTCTTCAAACTGTTCTGGTAGAAGTAGTGTTCCAGAGCTTTGAGGATGAAATTTATCGGGAGTTTCACCTGAAAATGATAAGAATTATAATTATTACAAAATATTGCTGGACTGAGCTAGACGATAATAATATTGCTGCTGCTACGGCTCTCCTCCTCCTCCTTCTTCTTGCTGCCGTTCATCCTCCTCCTCCTCCTTCATGCTGCGGTTCCTCCTCCTTCTTCTTCTTCTTGCTGCGGCTTCTCCTCCTCCTCCTCCTTCTTGCTGTGGTTCCTCCTCCTTCTTCTTGCTGAGGTTCCTCCTCCTCCTCCTCCTCCTTCTTCTTCTTCTTCTTCTTCTTGCTGCGGCTTCTCCTCCTCCTCCTCCTTCTTGCTGTGGTTCCTCCTCCTTCTTCTTGCTGAGGTTCCTCCTCCTCCTCCTCCTCCTTCTTCTTCTTCTTCTTCTTCTTGCTGAGGTTCCTCCTCCTCCTCCTCCTCCTCTTCTTCTTCTTGCTGAGGTTCCTCCTCCTCCTCCTCCTCCTTCTTCTTCTTCTTGCTGAGGTTCCTCCTCCTCCTCCTCCTCCTTCTTCTTCTTCTTGCTGAGGTTCCTCCTCCTCCTCCTCCTTCTTCATGCTGCAGTTCCTCCTCCTCCTCCTCCTTCTTCATGCTGCAGTTCCTCCTCCTCCTCCTTCTTCATGCTGCAGTTCCTCCTCCTCCTCCTTCTTCTTCATGCTGCAGTTCCTCCTCCTCCTTCATGCTGCGGTTCCTCCTCCTCCTCCTCCTTCTTCATGCTGCAGTTCCTCCTCCTCCTTCTTCATGCTGCAGTTCCTCCTCCTCCTCCTCCATGCTGCAGTTCCTCCTCCTCCTCCTTCTTCATGCTGCAGTTCCTCCTCCTCCTCCTCCTTCTTCATGCTGCAGTTCCTCCTCCTCCTCCTCCTTCTTCATGCTGCAGTTCCTCCTCCTCCTTCTTCATGCTGCAGTTCCTCCTCCTCCTCATCATTCTTCTTGCTGCAGCTCCTCCTCCTCCTCCTTCTTCTTCTTCTTGCTGCTGCTGTTCTTCTTCTTCTTCCTCTTCCTCCTCCTCTGCTTCTTATTCCGCGCGCGAGTGCATGTGTGCTTGTCGAAGAGGTAATGAAAGCGGGGGAAGTGGTGGGGGTAAAAGCTGGTGGGGAAGGTGTCATGACAACTGAAAAGGTCAACCTTGTTGGCCTACTTTTTTTCAAAAAAAAAAAAAAAAAACCAACAACCAACTTTAAAATAAGAAAAGGAAAGAGAGAAAAAGTTATCTTGAAATGAGAAAAAGAGATTTTAAAAAGATTTTCTTTTAATGCATTTATATTGTGCGGCCGCACCCTCCTCAAACAGTGGTGCCAGCAAGCCTTAACTGCAGTGGAAAATACCCCCCCCCCCCCCCCCCCCCCCCCCCCCCCCCCCCCCTCCAAGAGTTTTACACCTTTCCCCTATTCACTGCCCAAACCATTCCATTTCCTTTTTTCTTCTTCTTCCAAAGAACGCGTAGTTGGGGAATCCTGTTTTTGTAAATGTCAGGCTTCTTTCCTTCCTTATTTCCGTATGGTGGTGTATGCGAAAGGGACGTCACTCCGATTTTCCATTTTTTTCCTCACTCCACCCAGGTGAGAATGGGCTACCTGCTCGTCCTTTTAACCCAATAATAATCATCATCATCATCATCATCATCTTCTTCTTTTTAAATCGAGTTCTACATTTTTCTCTCCTCTATTACCATCAACAAGACAAAGACCAGAGTCGCATAAGAATGGAAGGAAAAGCAACAAAACTCAGACCAAGGACTTGGAAAAAACAACAACAAGAGACTAAACTAACCATGCCACATTCACAGGTGAGCGGGAAGATGGGTGCAGAGGAAAAGACAGACAGACTGGACAGAGACAGAAAGGGAAACGGGGAGAGAGGCTGAAGGGGGGGGGGGGGACAGAACAAACATACAGGGAAAAAAATCTGAACAGGAACAAGAGGGAAAAGACAGAAAAAAAGAGAATAACAGAAGAAAGAAACACGACAAAAAGAAAGAAATAAGCAAGAGAGAAGAAGAGAAGAGAGAGATAGAAAGAAAAAAAAAAGAGGCGAGGAACAGGCATGAAGAAACAAGTGAAAGGGGAAGAAAATAACAGAAAAATAGGACTGAAGAAATTAAAAATAAAAAAAAAAGAAAGAAAGAACCGGATACAATGCTTGAGAGACAGAGAGAAAGAGAGAGACACAGAGAGAGACAGACAGACAGAACTCAGAAAGGTTTAATGTACATCGGCCTTGATCCACAATGCAGTGTGCAAAGGTGGGTGAAAGGGGTGGCAATTGATAGCAATATGTTTCGTCAAGCAAACCGGAAAAAAAAACACAAAAAAAACCGCACAATTTTAACAAATACAGACAGACAAAAATCAGAGAGAGAAACAAAGCAAGCAAATAAACAGTTTCAGTTTCAGTAGCTCAAGGAGGCGTCACCGCGTTCGGACAAATCCATATACGCTACACCACATCTGCCAAGCAGATGCCTGACCAGCAGCGTAACCCAACGCGCTAAGTCAGGCCTTGAGAAGAAAAAAAAAGGTGAATAAATAATAGATAAGCTTACATAAATAAATAAATAAATAACAACTATGATATAAAAAAAAAGGTAGTAGTAATGAAAACAATGATAGCAAATAAACAAAGAGACAACACAAGGGGGGGGGGGGGGGACAGAGGAGCGGCAAATGTACAAAGGAGCTGACAAGGGCAGAGTTTTCTTTATCAGTCGCTGGGCCAGATCGCACACAACACTGACCCGGGCTGCTGGATGATGAGCGACCTTAAGAACCAGCGGTCCCGGCCGGCGAAGTTTGCTAAGCGTAATGAATGTTCCTAGCTCCATGAAATCAGCGTCGATTTAGGATCCTCCTTAACGGTAAGCAAACTTAGTGCTGCTAAGGTCGCCCATGCAACCCAGCACTGGACTTTGCAGCCAAACTGAGGAGGTTGGGCGAGGGGTGGAGCAGAGTGGTGGTTGGGGAGGTTGGGGGTGTGTGTGTCTGTCGGGTGGGGGTGGGCGTGGGCGTGAGGGTGGGGTGTGGCGGCGGAGAGACACAAACAAAACGATGCAAACTCGCAATCAAAAATAAAATAATGGTTTCAGCTCAGAGCTGAACACGATTTGCAATACTTTTTTTTTCTTTTTCTTTTTTTTCTTCTTTTTTTTTAATTGCTGTCGTTGTTTTAACGACCATGTCACTGTACCGTTGTTGTGTTTCCTTCTGAGAACTGAAGAAATGAAAAGAAATGAACGAAGGAAGAAAGAAAGAAACAAGAAAGAGAAAGAAAGGAAGAAAGAAAGAGATAATGAAAGAAAAAGAACACACAGAAAAGAGAAAAAAAAATAAAGATACAAAAACGAAAAAAAAAAAGAAACTATATAAAAGAAAAAGAAGAACTGAGCTGACCCTGAATACATAGTGTGTTGAGAGAGAAAAAGAGACAAACAGACAGAGAGCGAGAGAAAGAGAGACAGAGACACACAGAGAGGGGAAGAGACAGAGATACAGACAGAGGTAGTTTAAACGATGGTAAAAGGAACCGTGAAGCTCCTGTTCATCATGCCCATGCCCTAACAAAGGGAAAGAAAGGAAAGCAGAACAAAATGAAGAAATAAAGAAGAAAGAAAGTGGAGAAGGGGGGGGGGGGAGGAGACACAAAGTTGAAAGAGAGGCAGAGGGAGAGAGGGAGGGAGAAAGGGAGAGACAGAGTGACAAGCTGGATCGAATGGGAACGGGATGACAGCCAGTTGTTTTTGCTGTTGCTGCGGATGTTGATCTTGAATTACAGGAAATGAAAAGCTGAAGAGAAAAACCGGCTGTTGCTGTTATCGTCATTTTATAAAAAGACTGACTGATCGTTTGAACAACGTTGATTTTATTTTATTTTTTGTAGAAAGAAAGGGGGGGATATATATATATATATATATATATATATATAATTATTATATATATTGTGTCCAACGCAGCAACACGTGCACAACACACACACACACACACACACACACACACACACACACACACTGGTGCAGTATCAATTGCTAGTATGTCTGAGCCCTGAATTGATATCTCTCACCCGAAAGACTAGTACCCAAACAACCACTCGAGGTCCAGTACAGGCGCAGAGTAAAAGTCCGGCCGGACCACGTTTGGATTCGAACCCCTGCACACTGGTTTTCTAGTTGGGTGCATGACCACTGGGGAGCCGCGTGTCGCCCATGCTTTGTTCTTCAGAACAGACTCCTTCCTTTTTTCACCAACACACTCATTCGTTTCGCCTTCGCGCTCACGTTTGTTTCACCAACAAGTGATGTCATACATTTCCTGATAGAAACACAATGAAATTGCATCTGGATGTTTATAAGTACTGTCGTGTGGTGCACAAGGCGGAGGCGTAACGAACGAACTTGATTGATAGTCTGCAGGCGAATCGCGCCTAGGCAAAATGAGCGAAGGCGAAACGCGTGTTGACGGAACGTGGCGCACCATACCGCCGTCTAAAGAGGCCACTGAGGGTTCGAAAGAGATGGGGCAGACACAAAGAGAGAAAAAACAAACAAACAAAAAAAAGAACACGCCCCCCCCCCCCCCACCCCCCCACACACACACACACAAAAGAAAGAAAAAAAAGAGACACAGACCAAAACAGGGACAGACAGAGAGAAAGAAAGAGAGAGACGTGATAGACAAAAACAGGGACAGAGAGAAAGAAAGAGAGAGACGTGATAGAAAGAGACAGACAGAGCGACTAGAGACAGGAAGAAGAGACGAAAGCCCCACTGGGTCAAGAGGAACTGCTGGGGTCAGTTCAAAGAGACCGACTTCCGGTTCCAGCACAGGCTGCCGCCATCAGAGAAAGCGCGGCCCTTTCATCAACCTTGAGAGTCTTCCCGCTCCCTGTATTCACATTAACCCCTGGACTGTTGAGCCTTGCTGAAGAGAGATCAGTGTAGCATCAGATTTAACTGGACTGCCTACTTTTTGTGTGAAGTTCTGAATCACGGTACTGATTGTGCTGATCATGAACACAGGAAGAAGTCTAAAGAAAAGAACGGTGACTGACATCCCGACCTTGTAATCTCGATGTTACTTCAGTGAGGGGACAGCCCTGCACTGGCCAGCGTATCTGTCAGCAGCAGTGAAGGGGTGAACTGTCCGTCGTGTCCTTCAAGTGTGGAAACAGCTGACTGGCAGTCCTGTCCCTAAACTTGTCTGGTCATCATTACATCAGATGTCTGTCCTGTCTTTAATGCACAAAAACAGCTGACTGGCAGTCCTGTCCCTAAACGTGTCTGGTCATCATTACATCAGCTGTCTGCCGTGTCTTTAATGCACAAAAACAGCTGACTGGCAGTCCTGTCCCTAAACTTGTCTGGTCATCATTACATCAGATGTCTGTCCTGTCTTTAATGCACAAAAACAGCTGACTGGCAGTCCTGTCCCTAAACGTGCCTGGTCATCATTACATCAGCTGTCTGTCCTGTCTTTAACTCTCTCCATACGAACGGCGAAAGAGAAGACGTTAACAGCGTTCCACCCCAATTACCACCATCAAAATATTGCAAGCGGAAGGCTCTTATACTGAAGAGGTGAATTTTGACAAAGAAAACCACAATTCTGACGACAGAAGCTAAAGGTTGGGTCATTCAGACACCCACTGGACATCCGAGGGGTCTGTGTAGAGAAGAGAGGACTGGCCGTACTGAGTGAGTTAATGCACAAAAACAACTGACTGACAGTCCTGTCCCTAAACGTGCCTGGTCATCATTACATCAGCTGTCTGTCCTGTCTTCAATGCACAAAAACAGCAGACGGGCAGGGGTGTCCCTAAACTGAAACGTGCCTCTGATCCTCATGACTAAAACGTCCGTCGTGTCCTTAACGCATGGAAACAGCTGACAAGCAGTCGTGTCCCTAACCTTGCCTCCAGTCATCATTACAGTTACAGTCTGTCGTGTCCTTAACGCATGGAAACAGCTGACAAGCAGTCGTGTCCCTAACCTTGCCTCCAGTCATCATTACAGTTACAGTCTGTCGTGTCCTTAACGCATGGAAACAGCTGACAAGCAGTCTTGTCCCTTACCTTGCCTCTAGTCATCATTACAGTTACAGTCTGTCGTGTCCTTAACGGAAACAGCTGACAAGCAGTCTTGTCCCTAACCTTGCCTCCAGTCATCATTACAGTTACAGTCTGTCGTGTCCTTAACGGAAACAGCTGACAAGCAGTCTTGTCCCTAACCTTGCCTCCAGTCATCATTACAGTTACAGTCTGTCGTGTCCTTAACGCATGGAAACAGCTGACAAGCAGTCGTGTCCCTAACCTTGCCTCCAGTCATCATTACATTTACCGTCTGTCGTGTCCTTAACGCATGGAAACAGCTGACAAGCAGTCGTGTCCCTAACCTTGCCTCCAGTCATCATTACAGTTACAGTCTGTCGTGTCCTTAACGCATGGAAACAGCTGACAAGCAGTCGTGTCCCTAACCTTGCCTCCAGTCATCATTACATTTACCGTCTGTCGTGTCCTTAACGAAGGGAAAGAGATGACTCTGAGTCTTCGGTGTTGACTTTACAGGAGGCTGTTTGTCAGTTTCAAGCGGGTTTCAAAGCATGCAGACAGATCCACGCGACACCACAACTGCTGTCCAAAACACTGTGTTTGCCGATATCCCTCAAACGTAACTCGTGGCCTGTTTTTCACTGGCAAAGAGAGAGAGAGAGAGGGAAAGAGACAGACAAACACAGACAGACAGAGACAGAGACAGTAACAGAGAGAAAGAGCGAACAGCACTGCAGTAAAAATGGCTCAGTTCTGACCAGTACTTCTCAGCACGCTGCCTCCGCTGTAAGCCGAGTATAGCCACTGCAAATGGTAACCCGGCAACCTGGGCAACTGAATATGGGCTGTCCAAAAAAGATGTGTTGTCTGTGTTTATTCGTTTTCGCCCCCATTCCCCAACCCCCACCTCCACCTCCACACACCCCTACCCCCACCTCCACACCCCAAACCCTTTTTTTCTGTAACTTCACGTTGGTAATAATGTCCATTGCACGTGCGCAATGTGCATGCGAGGGAGACGGGGGAAAGGGGTGGGAGGCTGTATATGTGGAAGGGGTGTGTGGGTGGGGGATGAGAGAAAGACAGAAGCATGTTATGACCGTCCTTTTTTTAATGTTCGTTCGGTTTATTGGTGACCTGGCAATTTCTTCAGAAGAGGTTTCACAACCAATGGCACTTACCACTTCCTGACGGGGGGGTTTTATAGGACATCACGTTTATTTTGGCTTCAACAAGCTTTTAATTAGGAAACAAATTAAGCATGCAACATAAACAGCAGCCCATCAACAAGCTAACAGCTGATATCGTGCTCGAACATGTGATTTTTTTTCCCTATTGGTTCAGATGACGTCTGGTGAACGTTACACAAATAGTTATACTGAAGTAAATATTTTTCAGCATCATATAAATGGAAGCAGCGGACGCCAAAGCTTGATTTCTGTAATAAAGAGTCACACTTTGTTCCCCTATTCTTTTACCCAATCCTTGAATCCTAAAATTAGAAAGAAAAACAAACAAAAACAAGAGAGGCAAGGCCTTCAAGACTCACTTGTGGCAAATTAAGTCCCTTGGCATTAATTACAGAGTAATTTCCCTTTTTTACTATCTGCACCAAAACGTTTGCAAAATAAATAAAAATTCCATGCTTAGCAAAAGAAGTTCCTATTTGAACAAAAAATGATAATAATGACTGCTCTTGTTGTTGTGTCAGAATAAGAGGTCAAAGTGCCAAGTTTAGAGATACAAAAAATATAAATATAACAGTAAATGCAGTTTGCATATAATTGGGCTTCTTTTTTATTTTTCTATGCCCATCCCAGAGGTGCAATATTGTTTTAAACAAGATGACTGGAAAGAACTGAATTTTTCCTATTTTTATGCCAAACTTGGTGTCAACTGACAAAGTATTTGCAGAGAAAATGTCAATGTTAAAGTTTACCACGGACACACACACACACACACACACACACACACACACACACACACAACCGAACACCGGGTTAAAACATAGACTCACTTTGTTTACACAAGTGAGTCAAAAATCGTACTGACTGATCTGATTATATAATGTCCCGATGCAACGCTATTTCGAGGACTGTAACTATGTCCTATTAATTTGTCAAGTGAAAATCTTTCTTCCACCATTCGGCAGACAATATTGCTCTTCGTTTTCCCCCATGAATATTTCACGTTGAAACACGATTAAAAACTGCTATCACTCACTTCTGACAATATGAACAGAAAACGTCTGCATACATGGCATGATTGTTTGTTAGTTTGTTTAAATATGTCCGACGAAAACATATCCTTTTTCCTCAAGGCAGTGGCAATAACACAAGGGGCATAAGAAACAACTCAAAAGAAAAAGAAAAACAGATAAGAAAGGGTATCGTGACCAGAAAAGGCTATGCGTGTAGGACGTTCGGAGAATCTGCATAAATATGCTGGTACTAACACTTTTGCCGAACTTGACTTGATTCTGACATTGCGATTTTTTTTTTTTTCCCCTTCTTCTTCTTCTTTTTTCAGACTGCCGAAATTAACTATGTTGCTTTTGATTTTGTTTGTCAGAGAAAATCGCGCAGCAGAAATTGCAAGCTTCTTCTGCCCCATCCTGTGTTAGGTGGGTATGAATCCTGCTGTCAACGAACGCTTTACAAGTGTTCGAACCACCACCACCACCACTACTACAACCACCTCCACCTCCTTTTCCTTCTTTTTGTTCCTGTGCTGCTGTTGCTGCTCCTCCTTTCACCTCTACATCCCCCCCCCCATCCCCCACCCCACAACCCTCTCTATCCCTTTCTCTCTCAGCTTCCCCCTCGTCTACGTCATCCAATCAAAAGCCAAGCAGCCAGCACCGGAAGCTCAGGAAATTGCTACACCACCAGAAGACGGAGTAGGAAGATATGTTTAGACACTGTTCCTGGAACTGTAAGACCAAGAAATCGATTGTTTTGTTGGTTGTTCAAAGAAGAAAAAAAAAATAAACGGCAGGGAGAGGAGGGGAGAGAAGGAGAGAAAGACTGGGTGGAAAAAAAGGGGGGCGGGGGGACTGGGGGGGGCAATGTGATGATAGGGGTGGGAGGATTCCATGCAAGGGCAAGGATCGATGGAAAGACAGTCACAGGGAAAAAGTCACACACAAAAAACGCCACAAAATAAAATTAGGTAGGGAAAGACGTCACGAAATTAGATAGGAAAAAAAAGTCACAAATTAATAGTCATGGAGAAAGAAAAGTTTCAAATGTAGCAGACCAGTTGACATTTCTCCTATTCTGTCTGATGTTCCACCCACATTGTTCGGCCATCTTAAATTATTACTCTGGGTTACTTCCATGACAAAAAAATCAGTCAGCAAATCAAAATACAAAGAAGCAAACTGCACAATAAGATTAACGTGTTTTTTGTTTTGTTTTGTTTTTAACTCTGACATAAAACACAGGGAGCAATGGAAAATGGAAAACTGTGGTCGAATGTAAAAGAGAGGGCATGTCGTGGTATCCCATAGGTATGTGACCAAACGCAGCTTGAGAAGTCAACTGAAACCAGACTCAACTGAAACTGGGCTCATCTCATCAGTTGGAATGGAGAAAGAGATCTGAGTACATGTCAGATCAAGTTTGGCCAAATTCACAGCCATCCCCAGGCAAAGCCCTGGTCAAAGACAAACCGCTTCTGTGGAGGGCTGAGACATGTAATGTGAGCGCGTAACGTCTTTGTGACCTTTTTTTCTTCCTAAATTTTTGTGAACTTTTTCCCAACCTAATTTTGTGACTTTTTTTTCCCCTCGCAAAAAGAGACTGGGGGCTTGGAAGACGGACCAGATTCCCCCACCCCCACCCATTGCAATCGTCGTCAGCGGTCAATTCCCTCGCGTGTTGTTGGATTTACTCTGGACCGGCATTGAAACGCCGCCACGGAAAACGGAAATCCCCGCTCCTCCCGCTGCCTCCACAGCTCAATAAGATCATGTTACGGGGAGAAGAAAAGAGAGAAAGAGACAACGGAAGGAAGAAAGAAAAAGAAAGAAAGAAAGAGGCAACAAAGCAAAGCAAGCAAGTTAAACAGAAAGAAAACGAGAAAGCGATAACTTTGGAAAGCAAGAAAACAAAAATAATGAATAAAAGAGACAACAAAAAGCCAAAAAATACCAGAACGAAAGAAAGTACAGTGCTCAATACAGGAAAAGAACAGAAAAAAAAGAAGAAAGAGAAGGAAAGATGGAAGGGAGCAAGAAAAGCAATAAAGAACAATGGACAGAAAGGAAAGATAAATGATACCAGCAACAGAAAGATAAGGATGGATGAAAGGAATCAAGAATGGGAACAACTTTAAGGGAAAGAATGAAAGAAAGAAAGAGAAGACAGAGGAAGAAAGCACTTCAGAAAAACAGAAACAGAAGAAAGAAAGCAAAAAAGAAAGACTTAAAGACAGAAAGGAAAAAAAGAAGAGGAAACAAAACAAAAGACGAAAGGAAATTAGCAAGAAAAACAGCAAAAGACAGGAAGAAAGAAAGAAAGAAAACAACGAGTAGAAAAGCCTGGTCCCTGATAATTATTATATGAAAACGGGTGGTGCTCCTTTTACCCTCTGGCGTCTCAGAAGACGCGGTTGTTGTCCTCTCTTCAAGACAACTGGGGTTTAATTAATCATCACTTACGGCTTCTGAAAACTAAATAAAAAGAAAAGAAAACGCGAACAAAGCAGAAAGAAATGGACAGAAAAAAAAGGCACAGCCTCTACACCACCAGAACCATGAACCAGACGGCTTTTTCTTCAGTTTATCGATTACCCAGTCCTTAATCGAACTGATGACCAGACAAACGCCCCTCACTCGGATGACAAACACGACCTAGGCCGAATCTTACACCACTTTTAAAACCGTAAACCCAGACAATGTCAACAGTGTTTCAAATGATTTAGGCCTCCTCTTGACCCTCACTAAGAAACGGGACTCTCCTCCCTCGCGAAATTCTGTAGGAAGGGGGAAGTGGGGAAGAGGGGGGTGGGAGAGACTACATGCAAATACTAAAAATGAGAAATACACAGTGAGCGCGACTCTCTCGTCAACTCCAGCCGTGAACCACGCGGCTTCAGTGTTGGGCTGCATAGGAGATCTTTGCAGCTCTCATCCCTGATTCTTTCCCGCCTCGATTACTGTTAACTTACTTCTGGCCGGATCTTTTTCACTGATAACATTTAGAAAGTTTTCAGAATCCTGCCGTTTGCCATGTCTCCTGTGCTTCCCAGAAATCCCACACTGAACATCTGCTGGCTAAACTCCACTGGCGTTCTACAGCTAAGAGAATTGATTACAAAAAAAGCGCCTTAATCTTTTCAATACTTTTTTTCGGTAGGTCCCCTCAGTTGTCTGGGCTTGTTCAACCTTATTCTCCATCCCGTTTACTGCGATCACGAATTTTCTAATTCACATCGTAAAAACAATGAAACAAAATTTCAGTTCAAATCTGGCCAACACATCTACCTTCACGGATGTCTGGGTGTCATGTGGTGTGGTGTGGTGTGGTGTGTGTGTGTGTGTGTGTGTGTGTGTGTGTGTGTGTGTGCGCGCGCGCGCGCGCGCGTCTGTGCGTGTGTCTGTGCCTGTGTTTTGTCACTGACACATATGATTTGCCTTGTTCGTAAGTATTGATTATAATGCCCTGTGGTGTTAATTTGTGTAACAATTTTCCCCCACATTGATAATTGTTAGCCCCGTACTGAGCAGGAAGAGCACATCATAAATGTCAGTAGTAATAGTAGTAGTAGTAGTAGTAGTAGTAGTAGTAGTAGTAGTAGTAGTATCATAAGTCTGAAGTCGACACTGCACAAAAGTACGTTCTTAAGTCTATGGAAATCACATTGTAGACCGCGGAAAATTCTTACAGCTTCTCAAAGTTAGCCCTGCTAAGATCGTTCAAGCAACCCAGCCCTGGCTATTCAGATTTAGACCCAAAAAAAAGAAAGACCGAAAGAAAGGAACGTGGACCAGCCTCTGTGCTAGATGGAACTATTCTTGTCCCTCTACGACTTCCAGTAGTGCAGACAGAATCTGGTGTTTTAAACTAATTTCCAGTCCGTATATGGGATTCAAACTCGTGGATACTCGCGTCCTAGTCTGGAGCATAACCACCAGGCCACTTGTTCCGTATTGGAGGAGCGCAGGGGGAAGGGGGTGAGGAGGAAGGTGGCAGAATGGTTAAGACGCTCATCTGCCAATACAGTGTCCGTGAGGGCTTGTGTGTTCGAATCCCGGTCAGACACAACACACACAACACACGCGCACGCACACGCACGCACACACACACACACACACACACACACACACACACACACCAGCCTCTGTGCTAGATGGAACTATTCTTGTCCCTCTACGACTTCCAGTAGTGCAGACAGAATCTGTTCTCAACTTTTGCACATACAGTCAAATCTCGTTGCAATACCTCAATCGTCCAATCGATTAATTTGCTTGAATGTCAAGTTCCCTACACGCGCCCCATTCTATTCGAGTCCGTGGTTCTGTTGTAAAAGTTAGAACTGGAGAACTGCTTCCCCCAACGCCCACCTCCACACACACACACACACACACACACACTTTCATTCTATGCCACACACGCCAACGTCTGAGAGGGGGGGGGGTAAAAAAAATTGAATCAAGCAGTCTTCCATCTGTCTTTCAGGAGTTTGGGCTGAATGGGAAAGACAGTCTTCGGAAACGGCGTGATTACCATTTTTATTTCCTTGCTCCACGTATGCGAATGACACTGACAAGCTGAAAAGACCTCGAGAGAGACAGAGACAGAGACAGAGACAGAGAGAAACAGAGAGAGAGATCCTTATCAAGGCAAAAGAACAGAGAAAGAGAGAGGGGAGAGGGCAACGCTTTTTTCCCCCCAAATATCAGCTGCGGTTGTTAAATGAGGAGGAGCTTATCGTGCTTTATCAAAATGCTATTCAGACTGAGCACAGCTGTTTCTTGCGTTCTGACGTGGTCATTGTTCGACTGAATGGCCTTCACGTGCTCAGTCCCATGCTAATCATATCACATGACTCCCCTTCTTTTATCTCCAAAATCTCTTAAGTTTATGACGATGTCAATGATAATTATTGGTGAAGATACTGAAGATAATCATACTGACTAATTCCTAATTTTTCTTCACCTGCTAAAAATAAAGCTCGATATTTTTATTTTTCTACCGCCAAAATCTCTCAATAAGGATGATGAAAACGGCAATGATGATGATTATTTGTCTTCTTTTCAGTCAAAAAATGTTGTGTCCCTTGGCAGCATCTCCATCTTCACTGACTCCATGTCCGCACTCCAGGCCCTTGACTCCCCTGATCCTGGTCCACTGATCCAGTCCCTTAAGGCCTCCCTCGCAACCCTTACCCAAACAGCCCCAACGACCCTCCAGTGGGTGCCTGCACATGTAGGCCTCCCAGGCAACGAGAGTGCAGACCACCTTGCTAAGGAAGGAAGCCAGCTCACACAGCCAACCGTTCCTGCCACGTATGAGGAAGCAAAAACTCCTCCGCAGCAGATTCCGAAGAGGCTGGGTCACCCTGAACGGAGGCTACCAGGCACACCAGGATCCCATCAGGACACTGGAGAGGAGACACCAGACTACCATCTACCGCCTTCGCACAGGACACTGCGGCCTCCGAGCACACCTGACGAGGATTGGAGTGGCAGCCACATCCCTATGTGACTGCGGCCAGGCTGACCAGACCCCATCCCATATTCTCCAAGACTGCCCCCTGTATGAGAAGATGCGGCAGCAGTCCTGGCCTGGGGGTGCTGACCTTAACACCAAGCTCTGGGGGACGGTAGCCGATCTTCGCCGGACGTCCGAGTTTGTGGCATCCCTCGGACTTCGACCCTGACTGCGTAGCTGTCGAACGCAAAAGAGAAAGAAAGAAAGTTGTGTCCCTTCCCCCTTTTAATTTGGTATTTTGTGTGTCTTAAATGTATGTACCTTCTTTGCAAACAGGCCGGTGGCCTTGCAGTAAAATATTTCTGAGTTCGCTCGCTGTGTGTGTGTGTGTGTGTGTGTGTGTGTGTGTGTGTGTGTGTGTGTGTGTGTGATCATGATGTTGACTCAATCTCTCTTTGTTTCTCTATCATGACGATCTTGACTCTCTCTCTCTCTCTGGCTGATGGTGAGTGGGGGTGGCACGATGAATCGGAAGGCTGTGGGGTATGGAGGAGAGGGAAGAGAGGCAGTATCCAGGAGAACGTTTGATGGAAGAAACCGGTTAGTGGGAAGGGGTGTAGGAGGATGAAGAGGACCGGTATAACAAAACTTGAAACATGATCAGACGATCACGTCTGCACTGCAGGAAGGATGTTGGCAAGGATCCCCCCCCCCTCCCCCCCACCCCCATGCCCCGAATCTGAGGACGCAAAAAGACTGGAACAGCTAATGTCAATGCAGGGGGGAGGTCAGGGTGAAGGGGGCATGCTGCTCACGTGGATTTCAGTTTTCAAGCTGTCTCCAGCACCCCCTCCCCCCTCCCGTTTCGTGACGGTCGTTCCAAAGTTTTCGGCTGCATGGGCTGGACGAGACAAATCACCGGAACTGCTGATTCTCTTTGCTCATTTCCACTCCCTGCGTGTGACTGACATGGACACGTTGAAATGAAAAGACACTTTCAGAGGAGGTGTGTGTGTGTGGGGGGGGGGGGGGAGCAGAAAATGGAAAGACAGAGAGAGAGAGAGAGCGGTAATGAGTTTTCCTAACATCATTAGAGAAAGAAAGAGGGGGGAAGAAGGAAACGAGAGGGGGTGAGACATAGAGAGAAAGAGACAGACACAGACAGGCACACAGAGAGAGAGAGAGAGAGAGAGAGAGAGAGAGAGAGAGAGAGAGAGAGAGACAGAGAGAGAGAGAGAGAGAAACTGACACAGAAACAGAAACAGAGAGAGAGAGAGATCAGTTCGACTGGATATTCGTGGAGGAGGCATTGTCGCCATAACTCCAGGAATAAGACACACTTAAGTGATGCACTCTCCGTTCAGCAATACACGATTAAAGTTCAAGGTTTCAAAGCCTTTTCCGGCCGAAGTGGCAGTGAATTCATATTTGTATTTGTATTTCTCTTTTTATCACAGCAGATTTCTCTGTGCGAAATTCGAGCTGCTCTCCCCTGGGAGAGCGCGTCGCTACACTACAGTGCCATCCATTTTTTGCATTTTTTCCTGCCTGCAGTTTTATTGGTTTTTCTTATTTAAGTGGATTTTTCTACATAATTTTGCCAGGAACAACCCTTTTGTTGCCGTGGGTTCTTTTACGTGCGCAAAGTGCATGCTGCACACGGGACCTCGGTTTATCGTCTCATCCAAATGACTAGCGTCCAGACCACCACTCAAGGTCTAGTGGAGATAAAGAAAATATCGGCGGCTGAGCCGTAATTCGAATCAGAGCGCTCAGATTCTCTCGCTTCCTACGCGGACGCGTTACCTCTAGGCCATCACTCCACACTGTGTCGCGGCTCAGCACAAGAAGGCGGGTCCCAATCGTCTCCTCTCGCCGCTCTTAACCTTCTCCGACTGCATGGAGGTAACCCATTCACACCTGGACGGAGTGAGGAAAACCAGAGAAAAGCACACATCTCAACGGACACATGTGGAGTGATGGCCTAGAGGTAACGCGTCCGCCTAGGAAGCGAGAGAATCTGAGCGCGCTGGTTTGATTCACGGCTCAGCCGCCGATATTTTCTCCCCCTCCACTAGACCTGGAGTGGTGGTCTGGACGCTAGCCATTCGGATGAGACGATAAATCGAGGTCCCGTGTGCAGCATGCACTTAGCACACGTAAAAGAACCCACGGCAACAAAAGGGTTGTTTCTGGCAAAATTCTGTAGAAAAATCCACTTCAATAGGAAAAACAAGTAAAACTGCACGCAGGAAAAAATACAAAAAAATGGGTGGCGCTGTTGTGTAGCGACGCACTCTCCCTGGGGAGAGCAGCCCGAATTTATAACAGAGCGAGTCCTCCCTCCCGTCTGGCAATAGGAACAGTCTCTATTCCAGTTATGTGCTCCTGGAAATATATCCTGCAGATGCTAATCAAAATAGCGCTTTATTGTAAGGTTGCTTCCCATGGCGTGTTTTTGGCCGACGCCGATTCAACAATACAACCGACAGCATTTTCTTTTCCTGATTTAAAATGTGCATAGCGATAAACACTGTGACCTGCAACTGTGAGTTTAATCTATCAAGAAGCGAAATGACAAGGGAAATGCAGAAGTAGTGGTTTTGCCTCAGAGATAAGTTGAGGCCTGGGAAATCATCGCCATTCAGTCGAACATTTAGATTTTTTTTTTTTTTTTAAAGGAAGTATGTCTAACCAGGTTTTAGTATATATATATATATATATATATATTTGTGTGTGTGTGTGTGTGTCTGTGTGTAATGCTTAAAGCTGTTTTAGGACACACTGCACTGCATCCACTATAAAAGAGCCAAGATCAGTCAAGCATCATCAGGAAATAAGCTGTCTGCAGTATTTTCATGGATATAATATCTTGTCTAAAATTAAATGTTTTCTTAATTCTAAATTAGTTAGCATCACTCAAAGCAATATGAAATAAAATGAAAATCTGTCAAATTCCTAAAATACCTAAAACTGAGCATCATCAGTTTTAAACAAAGAGCCCCTTAGTACTAGTCATGTTTTTTTGTCACTGAAGGCCACGCTTCATATCGTCTACGCCAGCTGTCGAAGAAACCTGTGATGGATGAATGATCTCCAAACCTTTATTTCAGTTTCCTAAAACATTTCTTCGACTTTCCAACGTCTCGGACACAATGCCATAGCAAAACAAATAAGTTAAAACTGGACAGACGCAGTCTTTTCACAACAGCAACTGTTGTAAACAAAAAGATAGCCGTATGAGACACCGCCCAGCCATTTTGAAATCAGCCGTTTGAGGATAATGTTGTTTGGGAGCGTGAAGTTGACAATACGTCCGTGTTTTCGACCGCGTCTGCGGAGCGTGCTGTCCGGCGACCATAGTTACTGAAGCAATGCTGATTGTTGGTACGCATGAGCCGTTCCCGAAACACCGAACTGCATACAAACTTCTTCACGTCTCGGTGTTCAAAATGTGTGCGGCCAGTGACGTAGCACCTCCGCGCTGGGGGGAGGGAGGGAGGAGAAAGACAGCCAGAGAGAGAAAGGTGGGGAGGAAGGGGGAGTGGGGGAGGAGGCATAGACAACCCATAACGTTCACGTCAGCAGTCTAATGGCTGTCCGTTGTCCTTTCCAACTCGCCACCACAGTGTCAGGAATGCGACGCGTGTGTCTACGACGGACGGACAAAAAACTAAACGGTTTGTTTTCTCAACGGACCCACGGGCGGCTTTTTGCGTCAATTATTCAGTAGTCCACGTTCTGTTGACAACAAGTCTGGCCATGTCACTAATGAAGCTCGCTCAAAAAGTGTGCGGGTGGGAGGTGGGTGGTGGTGGGAGGGGCGGAGTGGGGAAGGGATTTGTAATCAGGGAAATGCTGAGCGGAGGGTGGGGAAGGGAACAGACGGGAAGGAACAGGAGGGAAACAAAAAGTAGTTGGGGTTCAGTTGGTAAAGCAGAACTTGAGTGAAAGTACAACTATCACATCAAGAAATCAGAAAAGAGGGAAACTGACGTTCCGTTTCGTTACGTCAACCAGCACCGGACTCTTAATAATAATAATAATAAAATGTAGGCTTATATAGCGAAGTACCCTCATCTCAGATGGGGCTAACCGCGCTTCACAATTTAAAAAAAAAAAAAGAAATTTAAGACTAAGTGTCGTAAAATATGTACAAAGTCTACAAAGTTTCACAAGACAATGGCTAAAATATGCATATGTAAGACTAACTGACATGATAAAAGATATATATATATATATATATACATATATCCACATACACACACACACACACACACACATATATATATATATATATATATATATATATATATATATATATATATACATACACACGCAAACGTACACACACACACACACACACATATATATATATGTATATATATATGTGTGTGTGTGTGTGTGTGTGTGTGTGTGTAAATTGACACAGCCGCCATCACAGTTTCAAATCCCACAGGTGCAAATCACAGCAAAACAAAGCACGCCACATTCACCCCTGTCAAAAATCAACACCAGGGAACCAGGTATCACCAACGCAAAAAGCACGTCCAGCATCAACCCCCCTCCCATTCCCCCAAGAAAAGACAACAGAGAGCTTAGAACTTTAATCGCGTCTGTGAGCATCATGGGACCCCACCCCCCACCCCCACCCCCACCCCGGGTCATTCCAGACTTCTGCGTCTGAGGAGCGGAGCTGAGGTGATTCCCCACATCCGGAAAAGATCCTCACAGGGCTCCGGCTTGGAAAAGACGTAATTTTCCGATCATGTTTAATTCTCCTTTCCACTCCCACTCCTCCTGCTCGCAATCCTGATGCCATCCCTCCTAGTCGCGCTACTCTCAGAATACTCCATCCCCACCCCTCTTCCCCCCCTCACCCAGCCACCCAGAGAGAGAAGGGGGGAAAGACAGAAAGAGAGAGGACAGGCAAGAGAGGGAGGTAGGTCTACTAGTTTAAAAATGACAAAGGCAGATAATTACCTCAAGGAAACCATTCCACTTTTCTTCAGTTTTATATTCTGGAGGAGGCGTTACTGCGTTTGGACAAATCTGCATACTCTACACATCTGCCTAGCAGATGCCTAACCAGTAACGAGCGTAGTCGGGCTTTGAGTGCAATATATTTGTGCACCTGTCAAAGTGGATTTTCCTGCAGGATTTTGCCAGGGGACAACACTTTTGATGCCATGGGTTCTTTTTCACTGCGCCAAGTGCGTGCTGCACATGGGGGCCTCGGTTTATCGTCCCACCCGAATGACGAGCCGCTCAGTTTGATTTGCCGTCAAACTTGGGAGAAAGGGTGAGACCGGGATTGGAACCCCAGACCATCACGGACAATGCACTGGCAGATGAACGTCTTAAGCATTTAGCCACCTTCCACCTCCTTTCTCCTATAATACGTGGTTTACAATAAACACGCACACTGATTTAACCTACTTCAAACAAAAACAGACACTTTGTGACTATTTCAAATTATTTGTGCACGGAAATGCGCATGTCCATGTGCATGCATGTTTGCGAGCGTGCGAGTGTGTGTGTGTGTGTGTGTGCGTGTGTGCGTGCGTGCGTGGCATCTGCATGTTTGGAAAAGCACGTTTCGCCTCCGAGCGTCACGCTTGCACTTTGTTTTCCAAAACCGGCCCCCTCCTTTTCCATCACAATGTCAGCAGGGTCGTTTGCCGACACATTCACGTTAGCTGGCAGAAGCAAGCGAGAAGTTTGCTGACGTCCATTTCCACTATCTATGCGAGTCCTCCACGCTTTGATTGAAGTAAAAGGCCCCTTTGTGCTGAGAAAACCATCTGTGCAAAGGAAGAAATTGTTATTTGTAAATGCCGATGTACGCCTAAAGAAGGACTCAAAAGTGTGTCCGAACAAAACACTTATAAAGTTAATGTGAACGAGATCTGCTCAACAAGAAATTCCGCCAATATATGTCACCAAATAAGGCAGCAATACAGTGGAAATGTGCCAGAAACGGCTGCAAAGAGAGATGCAAAGCTTCTTAAAGTGAATTTTGTTTTATATTTTAAGCATGTCTGGCTGTTTCATCAATTTTTCACGTTGCACACCAAGGCGCACGGGAAAATGCTTCCCTTTAAGTTTTGCACTATGTCTGAGACAACACAGGAAACAAAACCTTCGACCTGATGAAAATGAGAGCTTACGCCCTTGGACCTGGATCTGAAACCCTCCAGATTTTGGTCATACTCTCCTTGCGGTACGACAATCTTTTCATCGAGTCCGTAATATCGGGTGCTTGTTTCACTGAGGACAAGCGCTGTGCGGGAAGATACAGGCATTCACAGGCGCAGTCCAATACTGAGTTCTGTTAGTATTTTCCTCAGTTGTACGGCGTTGTCTTCTGGATCGCCTGGATGAAGCTTGGCTTCACCTGCAAACCACCGATGCGGCAGATTCTCACAGCCACTTTGGAACCACTTGGAGGACGTGTCAAACGACAGCATCAGAACCAACAACGCACTGGAATCTTGGCGTGGAAATCTCAGGCGAGTCGGGGGCTCCGCGCACCTGAGCACTTTGAAAAGCTGACAAAGGAAAATGCCCTTTATGAGAGACTGAAACTGAAAATGAACTGCAGGTGTTGCGCATGGGCCAGCAAACAGGGAGAGCGCCAAGAACAGCCATTCCGCAGACGAAACGAACGCCTGAAACGGGTTAAAGGTGCTTTGTAAACGGGCAACAGAATGTGACGGAAATGCTGGATGCATGCCTGTATGTAATTCACTTGAATGCACCTGTCACACGTCAGAGAGAGAGAGAGAGAGGGGGGGATACGGATGATTTATTCATTTTGGCCATGGCCCCTAATGAATGGGTGTGCGAGCAATGCACAATATACACAACATAAAGTGCGAAACATATACATATATATATAGAGAGATAGAGAGAGAGAGAGAGAGACAGAGACAGAGACAGAGACAGAGAGACAGAGAGGACAAAACTATCCCTGTCCCTAAGTTTCCCTATCATGAAAAATGTTAACAGGTATTGATGCCATCAATAAACTCAATCAGAATACATTTGGGTGTTTACAGCGCAGCAATATGGTGCAGAAAGCGTAGGCGAAATGAACGTACGTGACATAAGGCGAAACGAGCATCAGCGAAACGTGGCGCACCGTCACGTGTGTGTAAGATGTGTTTGTGTGCTTGCTGTGCGCGTGAATGGTGTGGGCGAGGAAACTCGCGCTACCGATCGAACGACTGTCAGTGTGCTGTGGGTGCAGCCATGTAAGCCCACGACTTCTCGCTATCCCACGATTTCTCTCAAAGAGATTGCAAGGATTATCGTGATCGTCGTTGTCGACTCTCCCATTTCTTGTTTCTTGCTCTCTCTCTCGTTTTTCTCCTAGATTTGCATTGGGAAAAGACAAGAATCCAACTCCGATGACAAAAGAAATCTTTTTGATTCAAATACGGAGCACTTCCCACGATTTCTAACACAATTGAGAGAAAACGTGGGAGGGGAACGACCACGATTTCTCGCAATCCCAAGATTTCTCACAAAGTGGGAGAAATCGTAGGATTGCGAGAAATCGTGAGCTTACAAACCATTTCTCTGTCGTTACTGGTAGTGATGCTGATGATAATGATGACTATGATGATGAGGAAGATGACGGTGATGCTGGTCATCGTTTGGCCTTCACCAATTAGTCTTCCTTTCCGTCATGTTCCCCATAACAAGTCATTAGTCACCGGCACCACGATCACCCCGTCAGCAAGTAATCATCCGTTCAATCCAATCAGCTGGCCAGGGGAGGGGACTTGGGTGGGAGGGGCAGTGGGGAGGGAGGGGGGTGGGAGAGGTACAAGCAAGGAGACGGAAAACAGTCACCTAAGTTCACCGGACTTGACATGTCAACAAGTTCAATGAGGGAGGGAGAACGGCGAAGACTCTTGTCTTCCAAAACAGTGTCCGTGAAGGTCTGGGTTGGAATCCCGGTCTCCCTTGTTCTCCCAAGTTGGACTGGGAAACCAAACTGAACATCCAGTCATTCGGGTCAGACGATAAACCAAACTGAACATCCAGTCATTCGGGTAAGACGATAAACCAAACTGAACATCCAGTCATTCAGGTAAGACGATAAACCAAACTGAACATCCAGTCATTCAGGTAAGACGATAAACCAAACTGAACATCCAGTCATTCAGGTAAGACGATAAACCAAACTGAACATCCAGTCATTCGGGTAAGACGATAAACCAAACTGAACATCCAGTCATTCGGGTAAGACGATAAACCAAACTGAACATCCAGTCATTCAGGTAAGACGATATAACAAAACTGAACATCCAGGTCATTCGGGTCAGACGATAAACCAAACTGAACATCCAGTCATTCGGGTAGACGATAAACCAAAACTGAACATCCAGGTCATTCTGGGAACGACCATAAACCAAACGAAACATCCAGTCATTCGGGTAAGACGATAAACCAAACTGAACATCCAAGTCTGAACATCCAGTCATTCGGGTAAGACGATAAACCAAACTGAACATCCAGTCATTCGGATGAGACGATAAACCAAACTAAACATCCAGTCATTCGGATAGGACGATAAACCAAACTGAACATCCAGTCATTCGGATGAGACGATAAACCAAACTGAACATCCAGTCATTCGGATGAGACGATAAACGTAGCTCACGTCTGCAGCATGCACCTGATGCACTGAAAAAAGAACCCATGGAAGCGTAAGTGTATTCCTCTGTCGACAATTTGTAGAAGAAATCCACTCTGATATGTACACAAATACATACGCATGCACTCAATGTCTAACTGAGCGTGTTGGGTTCTGTCGCTGGTCAGGCATCTGCCTAGCGGTGTAGGGTATATAGATTTATCCGAACGCAGTGACGCTTCATTAAGAAACTGAATCTGAAACTAACATGTCATGCTGTTAACAGCTCAGCCACGCCCAAGGTATCAAAGCTGTGTATTTGGCACAACGTTCACGCTTATAACGGATACTAAAAATAATTTTTTTTTTTTTAAACTATTGAATAACAGGTGTCCTTACAAACGATCTCTGAGCATAAAAAGCGATCACTTTGTTGAGGCCAAGACTCTCTCTCTCTCTCTCTCTCTCTCTCTCTCAGCCGCAACCACAAACCAACACACACACACAGAGAAAACAGTGGAAGTTTGAGATCCATCCATCTGTGTCTGTCACTCAGTC
>NC_134884.1:47086351-47098851 GCF_041734735.1 Babylonia areolata
TTGTCGTTCTCTTTTACCTTAATGTTCAAATCCGACCTCACAAGCCATTATCAGGACTGAAAACATTCAAAAAGTAATTGAAATCAAAAAGGTCACCAATAACAACAACGAAATCAACGCCGTGCAGTCAATTCATTTCCACGATTCACACACACAGGGAGATTTAACGCACTGACTCTGAACAGCGCAAAAAGTCCACGATCCTGCTCTGCTCTCAATCCCCTTTGATCCCACAGAATCAAACTAATTGCGCTACCCACAGCTGACGTCAAGATCGCCAATAAAAGACTCTGAATATCAAAAACAAACGACAATAATTAGCAGACGTAAGGATCGTGTTGACCACATCAGCTTTGTTAATGATCAGGATGAACACGTCAGCTTAAGTCCATTTGTCTCGAGGTAACATCAGATAAGATAATAACTTTAAGCAGTATCTCAAATTAAATTGGAGAAATTTTGGCCAGGTGCTGTGCACTATCGCAACACGGGCAAGCGTTCAACAAGGAAACATCATCGTACAAATGGAAAATAAAAACATACCACATACATGGGGAAGACACGAATGCGGGATCACCGTGTTCATAATTCCACGCATTTACTCCACACACTGCATGTAATATCTCGATAAACTGACAGTGTGACAGAACATGGACCACTGTGTGTGTGTGTGTGTGTGTGTGTGTGTGTGTGTGTGTGTGTGTGCTTTTGCACATTTGCTGTGGTGTCATTGTGCGCGCAAATGTGTGAATGCAAGAGGTTTTCTTTTAACAGCAGATGTTGTGTAGCATATAATCATGAATCAATCAACACGCTTTGACACCTCCTTAACTGAAACTCCATGGAACTGAAACACACAGGAAGAGTGCATGGCCACAGGAATTACAGAAAAGAAGGCAATGAGGAAAAAGAGGCGAGGGGGGAGAGAGGTGAGGGGGAGAGAGGGAGGGGAGAGAGAGGGGAGGGGAGGGGAGGAGGGAGAGGGGAGGGAGAGGAGGAGGGGAGGAGAGAGAGAGGGGAGGGGACGTGATGAGGGAGAGCGAGGGGAGGGGAGAGCAGAGAGGAGGAGGGGTGAGAGAGGGTGAGGGGTGAGGGAGAGAGATGGGAGGGGAGAGAGAGGAGAGGGGTGAGAGAGGTGAGGGGTGAGGGGGAGGAGGGGGAGGGGAAGAGAGAGGGGAGGGGAGGGGAGAGAGGGGAGGGGAGAGAGAGGGGAGGGGTACGTGATGAGGGGAGAGAGAGGGGAGGGGGAGAGAGAGAGGAGAGGGGTGAGAGAGGTGAGGGGTGAGGGGAGAGAGAGGGGAAGGGGAGAGAGAGAGGAGAGGGGACGTGATGAGGGGAGAGAAGGGAGGGGAAGGAGAGGAGAAGGGGGAGAGAGGTGAGTGGTGAGGGGAGAGAGGGGAGGGGAGAGAGAGGAGAGGGGTGAAGAGAGTGAGGGTGAGGGGAGAGAGAGGGAGGGGCAGGGGGTGAGATGAGAGAGAGGGGAGGGGGCAGGAGGGAGGGGAGAGAGAGGGGAGGGGGCAGGAGGGGAGGGAGAGAGAGGGGAGGGGCAGGAGGTGAGGGGAGAGAGAAGGAGGGGCAGGAGGTGGAGGGGAGAGAGAGGGAGGGGGCAGGAGGGGAGGGGAGAGAGGGGAGGGAGGGGAGAGGGGAGGGAGAGAGGCAGGTGAGAGAGAGAGGGGAGGGGGCAGGAGGGGAGGGAAGAGAGAGGGGAGGGGGCAGGAGGTGAGGGGAGAGACAGGCACACACAGAGACACGGGACAGAGACAGACAGACATACAAAGAGGGTTTCAGTTTCAAGGAGGTGTCAAAGCGTGCCTACTAATCCATACACGCTACACCACATCTGCTGCATATAGAGAAAATAAGCAGATGCCTGGTCTTCACATAAACCAACGCGTTGATCAGGCTTTGAGAGCCTTCCCTTGGTTTCTGTTGAACATTAATATTTTTCGTAATGTGGCGGGGTGTTACCAACAAAACAAAAAAAAGTGGTAAAGTGAAAAGTATACACTGGGCACGTTGTTACAAAAAAAAAAAAAAAAATGAAAAGAGAGAGTCAGAAACAGACAGACATGCTGAGAGTGAGAGAAAGAGAGAAACAGAGACAGAACAAAGACAGAGGACAACAAACTGACCCACAGAAAACAAAAGCAAAAAAAAAGAAAAGAAAAGAAAAAAGAGAGATAGAGAAAGAGAGAGACAGAGATGCACCAGCCAACCGACTCCTCGCTTCTTATCTCCCGCCGACCAGGGTGTCTGGGTAATGAAAACGACGTGTTCAGGCCCTATCGGAACGGTTCCCGCCAACAAAGACAGGTCCCTCGCCTCTTTGTTTGGCCAGACGATAACACAAGTCTTCAACGTGGCCTTTGATGTCCGGGGAGCTGGTCTGAAAAGGACGTCCATCACCGCCACTGAAAACGTCCCTTCTATCTGACGTAACGACAAAAACCTGGTCATAATGCGTAACGCTTTCATCGTGAACTCAAAGACGGAAACCATGGCGAACAGCAGTGGACTTTCCAACATGGCTGATCATTCACCACTGATGGCAAGAACAGACGCAAACACACAAGATAATACAAGGGACGCTGGGTAAGGGAAAGAGGTGTGGGGGAGGGGCGATAACATCTTCTACAACACAGACCAGAACATGCATTGCATCCTGACGTCAAGGAAAGGAGTATTCACTTGGGGGCCTGATTCTCCCTCTGCAAGCTCACACACATGTACACACAAAAAAAAGTCTTTCAAAATCAAACAACTAGCATGAATCCCGACACCACCACTTCAGAAAAAAAGCCTGAAAGCTGAGATTGGGGTTAGAGGTAGAGACCTCCCCTCCTGCACCCCAAAGCCCTGACAACTTTTCCTGGAAAACATCACTAAAATCAGCACTGAGCTGTCATCAAACTGGCTTGAAAATGACCACAAACAAATAAATTATAAAAGCTTTCATCAAGTAATTTACGGTTGTCTATGGGGCGGTTGTCTCAATTCCTGTGTGTCAGTCAACAACATGGTAAGTCTTGAACGTGGCCTTTGGGGAGCTGGTCTCACCACCACAAAAAATGCCCCTTCTGTCTGATGTAACGATGAACAGTGGTCACTACATAACGCTTTCATCGTGAGCTCAAAGACGGAAGCCACTGCACACAGCAGCAGACCCACCTCTTTCTCCGACACGGCAGATCATTCACCATTGATGGCAAGAACAGAAGAAGCATAAGAGATTCAGAAGATTGGAGGGGGTGGGAGGAGGAGGGAAGGAGGGAGGGGGGTAGTGGAGGAGCAACAGCTCTTCTCTGAACAGATTCAGTCCTCCACAGGATTGAACAGAACATGCTTTCAGTGCCGTTCAAAGTCGAACACCATAATAAATTAGATGAACAAATAAACAGATAAATGAACAAATAATAGATTGAACTCTGACGGACAAGAAATGTCGTTTTGAATGTGCCAAGGCCGACCCTGAATCGTTTCGTCATATGCATCTTAAACGGACCTCATCAGACAGAGAGAAACAATGAAGAAAAACAAACAAAAGAAGAAGAAAAAAAACCAGAAAGACATCATGTTTAACAAAGAGACAGTCAGAACGATGGGAGCAATTATATTCCCGTCTGCAATGTCTGTGTGTCTGCCTTTGTATCTGTGCGAATTACAATCTGAAGCAGTTTTCCTGACAGAGACAGGCAGATAGACAGACAGACAGAAAGCATAGGCATTGACAGAAACTGAGAAGCAGGGTGAGACAGAGAATTATAAAGAGAGGCGAAGTGGGGGGGGGGGAGGAGAGAGAGAGAGAGTCATAGAGAGACAGAGCAGAGTGAGCGAGCGATGTGAAAGGGTTTTTATTGTGGGTTTTTATTTGACTAGTTTTTATCTCTTTTCTTACGATGTCCCTGATGAGATTGTGTATGTGTTTTATAACGATCCAATGACTGCACAAATTTCCATACAGATTACAAAGGTTATCCTTTATTCAATGTGATTTTATTTGAGAAAGAGAGAGAGAGAGAGATGGAGACTCCACACACAGACACCCAGGTGCTTTGTGCCAGACAACGAACGAGCACCAATGCAAGCGGATTACTGCCGTCAGCAAACAGCGTTCAGCCCCACAAGGTACCGAAAGCCGAGTAATCAGACATCCACAGCATGACAACAGCCCGCACTGTGAACAGCCACACATTCTCACCGTTCAGCGACAGGCGACAGCGATACCTCACTGACGCGCGGACACATGTCGTACATTAACACACACACACACACACACACAACAAGCACCTTTTACAAGCACGTCTACACACACACACACACACACACAAAAGGACACACGCCCGCGCGCGCACACACACACACACACGTTTTACAAGCATGTTTACACACACACACACACACACACACACACACACACACACACAAGCACGTTTTAGAAGCACGTGTACACACACAGAGACACACATACACACGTTTTACAAGCACGTTTACACACAGACACACTGACACACAGACACAGACACACACAAGCACGTTTTACAAGCACGTACACACACACACACACACACACACACACACACACACACAAAGCACGTTTTACAAGCATGTTTCCGCACGCACACACACACACACACACACACACACACACACACAAAAGCACGTTTTACAAGCATGTTTACACACACACACACACACACACACACACACACACACTTCACTTACGCAATGGTGCACAGTTTCTGGCACGGCGTCAGCGCCCTTCAAATCAATCCAGGTTGGGAAGTACATCAGACGCTCCTGAAAAAAAAAGCAACAACAAAAAACATCATTATTAAACCACTTAGTCGCAGGACGCCTTCACCGATTGTTGTTCACAACCCAGCTGACCCCAAAAGAGCCATATCTGGCCTGAAATACTAAACATCGATCCGTGGCAACCTGGAAATAAATGGGGGGAAAAAATTGGGCACCAGTTCAGGAACATTCATCAAATCAAATCACATTGCTTATCACCTAGCCGAACGCAAAAGGGACTGTTTCAGGGCTCATCACATGTGAGTCCTTAAACCCAGTCAAGGAACACAAAATAATGTTAAATGGTTGATCAAAAACGTTAAAAATAACCAAATCACTAGCTTATCTCTCGAACACGTTGACCTCAAACCACGTTCAAAATGTTGTGACAGTGCAAAAAGATCGCACCAACGACGCAAGCTTTGTCACGTTCATGCACATAAACACTGAGCATTCCGTCAACCTTTCGCCACAGAATCAACCCGGGTTCGTGCAAAACATAAACATAAGAACGAAATAAAAACAATATGACCAACAACAACAACAAAAGGGGGGGGGGGGGGGTAAATACACTGAAATATTGTGAAGAGAAAGGTTCAAAGACGGCAAATGACTGAAAAACCAAAGGGAGACAGACATGACATCATTGCACAACGAGAACGAGGTCAGTCATATCTACAGTCTACGGTGAGTGTCTCAAGCGAATTCAGGATGGGGTTGATGGCTGGAATGGCAGCGGTGTTGCAGATAACCGGTTGGTGCGTGTTTGTTTTATAAAATCTGTCTAAGGTTTCCTGTATATGTCGAAATAAGGTCAGGAAACAATATTTTTGTTTCCATCAAATGAATTCTAATTAATGACATCTCTCTCTCTCTCTCTCTCTCTCTCTCTCTCTCTATATATATATATATATATATATATATATATAGACAGATAGATAGATAGATAGATAGATAGATAGATAGATAGATATGATCAAAATGAAAATATATAACTCAAAACAACACTAACAACAACAACGGCTTTGACTTCTACACTGATGTTTGCAGAAATGGCCCGTCATGCAATAGATTTCAGCAACATCTCTCAGTGTGTGTGTGTGTGTGTGTGTGTGTGTGTGTGTGTGTGTGTGTGTGTGTGTGTGTGTATCAATGTGCCCTTTTATTCCTTTTTATTTATTATTTTTAATAGTGTTCTCCCCTCTGTATTTTAGCAAAGGATAATCTTTCAACTAACACACATTATCATTTCGTTTGTGTGTGTTTGTGTGTGTGTGCGCGCGCGCGCCTGTTTCCATGATGAGTGGGAGAAAACGGCCAAGACGAACTTGCGGCAAACAGTGGAGAGAGACCTCCAACATATCGACAGACGATGGGGTGACACCAGCAAACAGTGGAGAGAGACCTCCGACATGTCGACAGACGACGGGGTGACACCAGCAAACAGTGGAGAGAGACCTCAGACATGTCGACAGATGATGGTGTGTCACCAGCGAACAGTGGAGAGAGACCTGTCGACAGACGACGGGGTGACACCAGCAAACAGTGGAGAGAGACCTGTCGACAGACGATGGGGTGACACCAGCAAACAGTGGAGAGAGAGACCTCAGACATGTCGACAGACGATTGGGTGACACCAGCAAACAGTGGAGAGAGAGACCTCAGACATGTCGACAGACGACTGGGTGACACCAGCAAACAGTGGAGAGAGACCTCAGACATGTCGACAGACGATGTGGTGACACCAGCAAACAGTGGAGAGAGACCTCAGACATGTCGACAGACGATGGGGTGACACCAGCAAACAGTTGAGACCTCAGACATGTCGACAGACGATGGGGTGACACCAGCAAACAGTAGAGACAGACCTCAGACATGTCGACAGACGATGGGGTGACACCAGCAAACTGGCTGAGGACCGTGTACTATGGAGCGCACTGACTGCCTCGTGTGTCCAACGCCGCGGGAACATCGCAGTCTCAGTCAAAGGAAGAAGGTTGCTGCTCTCCATTTACGGACAGAGCTGCTGCTGCTTTTTTCTTTCTTTCTTTCTTCTTTCTTTCTTTCTTCTTCTCCTTCTCCTACTTTTTTCCCTTCTTTTTTTTTTTCTCCAAACACTCGACACCTAGACAGTCACTGGCCACCTAATTTTGGAGTGAACGAGTCCCACTCCATGCCCAACTGGTTCTCTCCCCCTACTGACCAAAATGCGTCTTCCGCCTTTTCCATTACCGTCTTTGCAGTTGTCAGTTTGAGGAACGGCAGCTACTTCCCATACACGAGTCAATCGTGGGATGCAAACATGTCTTACTTCGAAATCACCGGTCTTCCAGGCCATCAATTTCAAGTCTTCTCTAATGTGTATGTGGCAGAATGAGGCAGGGAAAGTATGGGTATGTGAGTGAGTGTGCGCGTGCATATCTGTGAGTGTGTTTGTGCATGTGTGTGAGATTAGTCTATGTATGCTGGTACGTGTGCACATGAATGCTTGTGTGTGCATGTATATGTGAGTACGTGCGTGCATGTGAGTGTGTGTATGTTTGTGCGTATGTGCACATAACTGTTATGTGTACATGGCACGCATTCCTGCGAGCGTGTGTGTGTGTGTGTGTGTGTGTGTGTGTGTGTGTGTGTGTGTGCGCGCGCGCGCGCGCGTGTCTGTCTGTCTGTCTTTCCGTCTGTGTGAATACATTCAACCAAGAACAGAATTTTGGCCACAATTATAAATAAATAGATAAATAAATAAATAAATAAATAACAACAATAATATTAATAACGTCACATCTTTCCACTTTCATCTCCCTCAAGTGTCAAACGTATGTAACTTTCACCTCGCATATCAGCGAAAGGCGTGGGAGGCGGGGAGGGGGTGGAGGGGAGGGGGGTGAAGGGAGAGCAGGAGACAAGCAGACAGACGGAGGGCGGAGGGCGGGGGGGGGGGGGAGACGAAGGAGGAGAGGGAGGGGGGGCGGGATGGTAATTTCCTCAAGTCAGACTGGGACAGCTTGCAAACTTTCAGCAGGAAAAGCTGCAGACGAGACAGGCCAAAGGATCATCTTCCTCCCATTTCCAACAGTGACCAAAAAAGAAAAAGAAAAAGGAGAAAAAGGAAATAATACAAAAATAAAAAGGAATAAGCTCCTGCGGGTCTGCGCTTAGGTTACAGTGTCAGTTTGATTACAGTTATGACATATGTCTTGACTGCTCTGTCTGCGTACCACTGACGGTTTGGTGTAGAAAAAAGAAGAAAGAAAAAAAAAAAAAAAAAAGCAGGAAAAGAAATGAAACTGGGAGACGCTGCCGCCACGGGAAGACAGAGAGACAGACAGGACGCCACTGCACAGTTGGGTCAGTGGTATCTCGGTGAGAGACAGAGAGACAGACAGGACACCATTGCACAGTTGGGTCAGTGGTATCTCGGTGAGAGACAGAGAGACAGACAGGACACCACTGCACAGTTGGGTCAGTGGTATCTCGGTGAGTGACAGAGAGACAGACAGGACACCACTGCACAGTTGGGTCAGTGGTATCTCGGTGAGTGACAGACAGACAGACAGGACACCACTGCACAGTTGGGTCAGTGGTATCTCGGTGAGAGACAGAGAGACAGACAGGACACCATTGCACAGTTGGGTCAGTGGTATCTCGGTGAGAGACAGAGAGACAGACAGGACACCACTGCACAGTTGGGTCAGTGGTATCTCGGTGAGAGACAGAGAGACAGACAGGACACCATTGCACAGTTGGGTCAGTGGTATCTCGGTGAGTGACAGAGAGACAGACAGGACACCATTGCACAGTTGGGTCAGTGGTATCTCGGTGAGTGACAGAGAGACAGACAGGACACCATTGCACAGTTGGGTCAGTGGTATCTCGGTGAGAGACAGAGAGACAGACAGGACACCATTGCACAGTTGGGTCAGTGGTATCTCGGTGAGTGACAGAGAGACAGACAGGACACCACTGCACAGTTGGGTCAGTGGTATCTCGGTGAGTGACAGAGAGACAGACAGGACACCATTGCACAGTTGGGTCAGTGGTATCTCGGTGAGTGACAGAGAGACAGACAGGACACCATTGCACAGTTGGGTCAGTGGTATCTCGGTGAGAGACAGAGAGACAGACAGGACACCATTGCACAGTTGGGTCAGTGGTATCTCGGTGAGAGACAGAGAGACAGACAGGACACCATTGCACAGTTGGGTCAGTGGTATCTCGGTGAGAGACAGAGAGACAGACAGGACACCACTGCACAGTTGGGTCAGTGGTATCTCGGTGAGTGACAGAGAGACAGACAGGACACCACTGCACAGTTGGGTCAGTGGTATCTCGGTGAGAGACAGAGAGACAGACAGGACACCATTGCACAGTTGGGTCAGTGGTATCTCGGTGAGTGCCTCAAGCGGTTGTCATTCGGTTTCTGACGGTTGTCAACAACAAAAAATTGTACAACAGCACTTTTCACCCTTGCTTCCTAAATACAAAACAAATATATACAACAACAACAACAATTTCCCCTGTTATCAAGTGGTCCACACACACACACACACACACACAGAGAGAGAGAGAGAGAGAGAGAGAGAGAGAGGGAGAAAGAGAGGTGGTGGAAGAGAGGAGTGGGGGGAGGGGGGGGGTAATCATCAAAGTAAAAGGAAGAGACTACGATTCCATAGCTTCCTTCATTTCTTCCGTCCTTCTTTCCTTTCCCGGTCTCTCTCTCTCTCTCTCTCCCTCCCCTCCTTCCTTCCTTCATTCACTCTAACACAGAGTTACGTATCTCCTTGCCCGACGAGTCATATTTCACAGCTTTTCATGGAGCGAGGATTTAAATAACCGTAATGTTTTGACAGAAGGCGGAGGTAGGCCAAAGTAAGTAAAAAAATATATATATAAAAATTGAAAGAAAAGTTCCCTCCTTCCTTTTTACTTTCAGCGTTGATCTGCTGCTCTATTCTGTGGATCGGTTTCAAAAGTTATTTTTAATCCAAAACGGCTGTTGTTCGGTTGAAAGAAACATTTGGAGAAAATAGACACAGTGAGCGATCGAGGGAGACAGAGAGAGAGAGAGAGAGAGACAGAGCTTTTTCCACATTCTCCTTCTCAGCTCCTCAGTGTGACTGGTGGAGTGAACGCCCACACCTTGTGAACACTTCTCATTCCATCTTGAGGGGAAAATTGTGGACGTTGCCGAGAGAGAGAGAGAGAGAGAGGGGGGGTGGAGAGCGAGATACAGAAACAAAGAACAGAAAGACAAAGACAGACACACGGAGAGACTATATGCTTGTTTTCTATCATACAATTTGAGAAAAAACATTTTCCATGAACAATATTTTATGTGACTAACATGATTTTTCTTTGTCAACAGCTGATCTCTCTCTCTCTCTCTCACACACACACACACACACACACACACACACACACACACACACACACACACACACACACAGAGAGAGCAATAATGACCTAAAGAAATATAAAAATTATGCCAACAGTTTGGTTCAATAGTTCTGTGCCTTCCTTCACCTACTCAAATTGTGATCAATACCTATTTACAAACATTTTCGATATATTTTATAATCTCAAGCCACGCACAATCCAATTCAAATGAAAACGTAAAAGAATAAGGAAAAAAACAATAAACAAGAGACAGGCTTAAAAAGGAACACTAAAAAAAAGCTGATGCAAAAAGTTTTTTTTCTCACAATCAATTTGTCATTTATTTTCTCCATTTCAATGCTACAGCTTCTGAAGAAAGTATTGCGCTAAAGAATCTAACGGTATTTGACATCAATGGTATCACGTTATTCTGTGAGGGAAAAAATAGATAAGACAGATAATTATTTCTCCGCATATGTTGCAAAACGCTGTCAAGAACGCGAAGGTAAGTTTCTTTTCTTGTGTTGGCCAGATTGGAAGGCATTGTCTTCCAGGCACTCTCTGACCCCTCTCTGCCCTTGGCCTCTTTCCCTCTTTCTTCTATATATCTCCCCAACCTTTTTTTTTTTCCTTTTCTTTTTCTTTCTTTCTCTTTTTTTCTCCAGCTTGCATTCATTCATTATTATTTCATTAACTGCATCTATTATTCCCCCTCATTTTTTAAATTTATTATGTTCGATTGTTTATCTATTTATTCTCGTGAAAATAATTCATTTCATTTTTATTCTATTTATTTGTTCATAATTTTTTTTTTTGTTTAAGGTAAACGGTTTCTCTCAACCCCTTCCCTCACTCCTGCCCTCCTACACCCCACCCACCCTTCCCCTCCCCCTTGAGACCCTCTTCTTCCCTTCATCATCTCTCACTCCCACTCCCCCAGCCCCACTCACCAACTCTCCCTTTCTGTTCACACTTCTCTATTCCCTGTGTCCTCTCGTCAAACTTCTCATCCCATTCCTTTCCTGACCTGCACTCTGCATCTTTCTGTCTGTCACCGACTCACTTTATTGATTGATTGATTGACTGATTGATGTGGATACTTCTATAACGCCTATCCTCGGTCAGAGACCAAGCTCTAAGCGCTTTACATACACGGGGACATTTGCACCACAGGCTGCCTACCTGGGTAGAGCCGACTGACGGCTGACACTGGGCGCTCATCATTCGTTTCCTGTGTCATTCAATCAGATTTCAGACGCACACACATACACACTCAGCCAGACATGTAACATTTTACGTGTATGACCGTTTGTTTGTTTTTTATTTACCCCGCCATGTAGGCAGCCATACTCCGTTTTCGGGGGTGTGCATGCTGGGTATATTCTTGTTTCCATAACCCACCGAACGCTGACATGGATTACAGGATCTTTAACGTGCGTATTTGATCTTCTGCGTGCGCATACACACGAAGGGGGTTCATGCACTAGCAGGTCTGCACATATGTTGACCTGTGAGATCGGAAAAATCTCCACCCTTTACCCACCAGGTGCACCGAGATTCGAACCCAGGACCCTCAGATTGAAAGTCCAGCACTTTAACCATTCGGCTATTGCACCCGAAGAAGAGCCTGTGCTTCGAAACGTCGCCTCTCTTACCCCATGTAAGTCGACTTTTACCTAGATTCTTTTAGTCTACGTCTTCCGTATTTCAAAGATAACAACTACGTGATTTTCTAGAGTAACGTTTAATGGTCAAAGTTCCCACAGCCTTTGACGGCCATCAGGGCTGTGAAATCAATTCATCGTGTCTGGGGCACGGCACAGGGAGATGAGGCCCAGTCCTCTCCTTCCGCCGTGTTAACCTTCCCCATCCGAAGTCGGGTAACCATTCACATGTGGGTGAAGTGAGGAAAATCGAAGGAAAGTGCTTTTCCCAAGGGCACAACACCACGCCGAAAATGGAGCCTCGAACCTCGATCACTGGTGAACACTGGATCAGAAGCCCAGCGCCTCACCCATTCTGCCACGGCGCCTCCATGGAGAGGGCACACACACCACACACACACACACACACACACAAACAAACAAAAAAAACATGGTTCCACAGAAAGCCAGCTTGGAAACACGAACAGCAACTCCTCCTCACAAAACAAGACCATTCAGTGATTTCGCTCGACGGGTGCAATAGCCGAGTGGTTAAAGCGTTGGACTTTCAATCTGAGGGTCCCGGGTTCGAATCACGGTGACGGCGCCTGGTGGGTTAAGGGTGGAATTTTTACGATTTCCCAGGTCAACATATGTGCAGACCTGCTAGTGCCTGAACCCCCGTCG
>NC_134884.1:47103851-47121351 GCF_041734735.1 Babylonia areolata
TATGATTGACAGTCGTTTATAGGCCTAACGACCACATCGGTTTTCACTTGAGAGAGCACACTTTGACAGATCTGCCAGATCAGTGGCTGAATAATTTATCATCAGCCAGCATTCAAACTAAAGAAAAAAATTCAGGAAAATCCAAATATCATTCAAATACAGATAATTACAATTACAGAAAGAAGAGAAAGAAATGACATAGTGTTCAAACTATATATGTTGAAAGGTACAAAAAAACAAAACAATAAAGCTGTTGTTTTTCGTTTGGTGTGTGTGTGTGTGTGTGTGTGTGTGTGTGTCTGTGTGTGTGTCTGTGTGTCTGTCTGTGTATACAAGTGTGTGTGTTTGGTTTTTGTTGTTGTTGTATTTGTTTCTGTGTGTAGTTTGTTGTTGTTCTGTTTTGGTTTGTTTGTTTTGCTTTTTTCTTTTGTGTGTTTTCTTTTTGTTTGTTTGTTTGTTTTTTGTTGTTGTTGTTTTTGTTTTGTTTTGTTTTTGTTTGTGTGTGTGTGTGTTTGTTTGTTTTGTTTGTTGTTTGTTGTTGTTGTGTTTTGTTTTGTTTTGTTTTTGTTTTTTTTGGGGGGTTGCTGCCACTCTTCGTTGTCGTTGTTGGTTGGGTTTTTTTCCCTTGACATATGAGATTCCGTATACCAAAGTTTTGAAATGAATTCCTTCTGCACCATACCCACCTTTCTAACCCATCCCACGTTTACCACACATTGTCCACCGAAATCGCCGCAAGTGTGGACCCCACAACGACAAGACAGCACGGAATCCACAAGTGACATAAATCCCTGCTGTGACATCAGCCGACGCCAAGCATGAATTCAAAGCACGTGGGTGTGTGATCACAAATCAGAAAACCTAACTGGCAGTACCACAGCGGCAGACTCAGAACGGATCGCCCTGGCATTGTTAACATCTTCCTGACCTGTCATCATCACAGACGTCGGGCCTCTTCACGTCCTGCTGTCACTGCAACCTCCCTGAGACCCATTTCCCCTTTGACTTCCAAAGCTGGTCAGAGTTTGTGTCAAAAGTTTCACACTTTGACAGCACATCACTTTACTGTCTCGTGGAGGAAGGACACTGCTTTCGAACAAAGTCATGTACACGACACCACATCTGTTGGGCAGATGCCTGACAGCAGCATTACCCAACAAACTAGCCACGCCTTGAGTGCATGCACATACATTTGAAAACCTATCAGAGTGCATTCCTTCAACAGATTTTTGCAACACTGAAGTTGCCATGGGTTCTTCTTCAGTGCGCCAAGTGTGTGTTGCAAACGGAACCTCGGTTTATGCTCACCCAAGTGACTAGACGCTAAAGTCTGATCTTCCAGTGAAACTTGGGAGAGAAGGGCGAGACCTAGATTCCAGTCAGACTCCCACGGACACTTCTTGTTCTTGGTCCCTCAGCTCCGTGGGGAACCGCCGGGGCACCGTGATGTTGACTCGTGCACTAACCTTCTCCATTCTGGACGATCATGTGTCAGTGAGTGTGTCTCAGCAAGTGTCAGCCCTGTCCACTCTGGACGATCATGTGTCAGTGAGTGTGTCTCAGCAAGTGTCAGCCCTGTCCACTCTGGACGATCATGTGTCAGTGAGTGTGTCTCAACAAGTGTCAGCCCTGTCCACTCTGGACGATCATGTGTCAGTGAGTGTGTCTCAACAACTGTCAGCCCTGTCAACTCTGGACGATCATGTGTCAGTGAGTGTGTCTCAGCAAGTGTCAGCCCTGTCCACTCTGGACGATCATGTGTCAGTGAGTGTGTCTCAGCAAGTGTCAGCCCTGTCCATTCTGGACGATCATGTGTCAGTGAGTGTGTCTCAGCAAGTGTCAGCCCTGTCCACTCTGGACGATCATGTGTCAGTGAGTGTGTCTCAGCAAGTGTCAGCCCTGTCCATTCTGGACGATCATGTGTCAGTGAGTGTGTCTCAGCAAGTGTCAGCCCTGTCCACTCTGGACGATCATGTGTCAGTGAGTGTGTCTCAGCAAGTGTCAGCCCTGTCCACTCTGGACGATCATGTGTCAGTGAGTGTGTCTCAGCAAGTGTCAGCCCTGTCCACTCTGGACGATCATGTGTCAGTGAGTGGGTCTCAGCAAGTGTCAGCCCTGTCCACTCTGGACGATCATGTGTCAGTGAGTGTGTCTCAGCAAGTGTCAGCCCTGTCCACTCTGGACGATCATGTGTCAGTGAGTGTGTCTCAGCAAGTGTCAGCCCTGTCCACTCTTCAATGTTGTCAGACCTTTTCTTTTCTTTTGTCTGCCTCTTCTTCTCTTCCCCTCTACCGTTCCTTAAAAGATGACTTTGGCGAGGTCGTTTGATCATGCCATTTCAGTTTCAGTTTCTTCACGATGGTCGGTAGGTCGTCGTATGACCGATTAATATGTTGAATGATGGTCTGGCGAACTTGCTCGTCCGTGATGTGCTCAAGATACGAGATGCCCACGAACTTTCCAGAGCATCTCATTTCCACGGCTTGGATTTCCATTGGCTGATAACGACTTGATCACATCATTCTGCACAACCTTTCTGTTGCAGTAGTCTCCACCATTATGGCTTTATCCAGAAAATAACATCTGGGCCCGGTGTAGCATTTTGTCCATATCTGTGCGCCTGATGCTGAGGACTCAGACTTATCAGAATTTTCTGATGTGGCCGATCAAATTTAGGTGAATACGTGTTCGAAATAATTTCCTTTTATTCAAAATTGCGGGATGATTATGAATTGCTTTAACACTGTACAGACAGGAAATCCATCTCTTTTTTCCTTTTTTAATATTCATAACTGAAAAAGGTCAATCCCTCAACAACAAAAAAGTCAACGAACATCAGTACACTCTACCTTGAACCAGGGACGCAAAAACGAACGTATATATACACGCATACACACGTTAACATGAAAGACACAAGGTAGCGCCCTTTCATCACTCCAGTGAAAGAGACAGATAAACACCACTGACATCACACACAGACACACAGACACAAGACCCTCCAGCATTCACAGACAGTTCGGGGCAGCACGCAGAAATGCAATGTAGTTCATCATCATTATCATCCATAACACAGCATACCATCTTGGCAAACAGAGCTTGTGCACACGTTAACATCAATTTGCACCTCTCATATCTGCACATCTCGCATCTGAAAATCTTGCATCTGCACCTCTCACATCTGCACCTCTTCGTCTACACGTCTACGCCTCTCGCATCAGCACCTCTCAACTGCGCCTCACATCTGCACCTCTCACATCTGCACCTCTCACACTGGACTTGCCTGCCACATTTGGGCACATGACCGAAGGCAGCACAACTGGGTGGCACCATCGGATCGATGATCTACCAGCCTATCAATTTACACCATGGCTCGTGAATAAACTAATACTTTTTTTGTGGAATGCTAGACGATGGAAAGGATTTTTTAAGTAATCCAAAAAGAACACCATGAGTGGAAATGAAAGAAAACAAAAGTGATGGCCGCTTTCTACATAATTATGCTTTACATTCCAAATGAGACTGAGCCTGTCGCATCCAATATGGAATCATTAAAAAATGTTATAGTTTAAAGACCCTATAGCCTTTTACGGTCATGTGGAGCAACGAATTCATACCCATTGTCCAGGCACGGCATCCTTTTTACCGTTTTAACTTTCGCCGACTGAAGTCAGGTACCCACTCATAACTGGGTGGAGTAAGGACAGCGAGTACAAGTGCCTCTCCCACAAACACACAATGCTGAAGTGAGACCTCGAGCCCAAAACAGTGGTGAACACTGTATCAAAAGTCCAATGCCAAACTGATTCCACCACGGCCTTGCCTTGTCAGCTGATGAAAATCAAGACTGCTACGGCGAAAACGAGAAGTGCAGTGTCCTTCAATCGCTGTTTTGTTGATCTAATTAATCACGGGAAGCACATTTCCCACCGCTGCTGTCCACGAAACTTGCATTATTGATCGGTGCAAAGAGCACAGTATCTGCTGTGCTCCTCATGCCACACAGCACACAGACTGCAGTAAACTGTGAAAACAGTGTGAAGGCCAGGGAAGAAGACAAAACTAACTGCAGGATTCTTCAAAGACAAAAAACTAAAGTTTATAAAAATAAAAAAAACCTTTTTGGTGGCAGATGAATCCTCTTTGTTTAGTGGGATACGACGTTTCGAACCATGGTCCATCAAAACAGAAAGTGAGATGTCATCATCCTTTTCTCACAAAGGCTTTCCTATTCACACTGTCCTCTTCTCATCAATTGACAACGGGCCTATGGTTCGAAACGTCATATCCCACTAAACAAAAAGGATCCATCTACCACCAAAAAGGTTGTTTTTTTTATAAACTTTAGGTTTTTTTGTCTTTGTGAGTGTGAAGGCCAGCTCCAAGTCCGTGTGTTTTCAGTCCTTGTCAATACCTAACAACTGTGCGACGTCCTTTTCTACAAATGTCCACATGGAACATGATGATGGAATCCAATCTTCACAGAGAGAGAGAGAGAGAGAGAGAGAGAGAGAGAGAGAGAGAGAGAGAGAGAGAGAGAGAGAGAGACTCTTCAAAGTTCTCTGTAATCCATTCTCGAACGTCCGCCTCCGAAAGAGTATGTTCATGCACGCAGTAACCGTCCCCTGGGATCTTGTCAGAAAACCATTTCAAAGTCTGCAGTTCTCCATACTGAAACTTCCCGTCTTTACCTCCACCAGCTTCTGGTCTTCAGGGTCTGCAACTTCAGTAGTTAGTTTCAACTGTCTGATACAGTTCCTGTTTAAAATTTCTTTTCTTTTCTTCTTTTTTTTCCGCAATGAGGGCTGGATTTGGAGCCCTGCATATCCTGGCTAATAAAGGTAAGCAGTGTTATTCTTTGCATGACAAAGGCACATGATTCAAACCATTGTTGCTTGCCAAATAATAAAGAGTGGTAGCTCTCTCCATCCAAAACGTACACAACTTAAAGTCAATGCTGCTTACCCTACCGATTCAACAAGCACACAGGTAAATGAGAGGTACATTGGAACAAACCCTGACACTTCCTAAAACAAAAAGGAAGCGCCGGGCCTGTCCTTATACCGATCATTGCGTTACTAATCAGCAAGCATACAGAGGAAGAAGGGGGTAGGGTGAGAAATCTCTGGGTTTATTTCTATAATATATATAATATATATATTATATATAATACAGCTCTGTGGCTGAATCGCTTGGGTGTTGGACTTGGAATGCTCATCCAGTGTTCACCACTGCTCAGGGTTCGAGGCCACTTTCGGGCTGGCGGTGCGTCCTTGGGGAAGTGCACTTTACACTGATTTTCCTGACTCCACCCAGGTTAGAACTGAAACCGGATTTGTTCGGAGAAGGCACTGGAAGGAGATGGTTGGGCCACGCCTTTCCATGCCGAGCCCTGAACACAATGGATCCGATTTCGCTGCCTTGATGGATATAATATGCTACAGGACCTTTAGCTGTCACTCTTCAGAGCATCCACCAAATCCTGTCGTTCTATTGATCATTTTGTACACACAGGGGAGAATGATGTTTTCTTCCGATCCAATAATACAAGAGCAGCAATTCTGAAGTGTTGGCTTCTGAGGTGACAATGTGCAAATCTTAATGTCTTGGCATTTTTTCTAGTTTTCTGTCATTTCCGAACTGCCTGGCCATTACTGACCTTTTCACTGTCTCCTCTCTCTCTCCTTCCCCACATCCTTCCCCACATCCTCCCCCCCTTCCTCTCCCCCCTCCAACCCCCCCAGCCCCCCCCCCCCCCCCCCCCCCCCCCCCCCCCCCCCCCCCCTTTCATGTTGTTTGCTCTTAACATCATTCACACATCTTTGCTTTGCTTTGCTTTGCTTCTACGAAACTCATTCTCACGTTTTTGTCTGCCCCTCTCCCCCCACCACCCCCTCCTCTGTTTCACTTCCTTTGCTTGTCTTCATAATATTATTGGCTTGGTTAATATAATTTTGTGCCTCTCTTTTGTCTTGGCTCGAACATCGTTGCCGCATTTACCATCCTCTGCTTTGCCCGTGGCAATGTTTTCCTTTGTGGCTTGTTCTGTTTTCTTTTTAACCCCTTGACCGCTCGACCTTAGTGAAGCGAGATCAATGCAGCATGAACTGGAAGGGCGATTACTCCGTTTTGTGTATTTTAAGGGACACGTGTAATTGGTTTTTCCGAATAAAAGCGATGTATTATCAAGAGGAAAAAGTACAAATAAACAATGATCTGCATCCTGACCTGTGAGCTGTGTGTTATCCCAGTGAGGCAACAGCCCTTTACTGACATCCTGACCTGTGAGCTGTGTGTTATCCCAGTGAGGCAACAGCCCTTTACTGACATCCTGACCTGTGAGCTGTGTGTTATCACAGTGAGGCAACAGCCCTTTACTGACATCCTGACCTGTGAGCTGTGTGTTATCACAGTGAGGTGACAGCCCTTTACTGACATCCTGACCTGTGAGCTGTGTGTTATCACAGTGAGGCAACAGCCCTTTACTGACATCCTGACCTGTGAGCTGTGTGTTATCCCAGTGAGGCAACAGCCCTTTACTGACATCCTGACCTGTGAGCTGTGTGTTATCCCAGTGAGGTGACAGCCCTTTACTGACATCCTGACCTGTGAGCTGTGTGTTATCACAGTGAGGCAACAGCCCTTTACTGACATCCTGACCTGTGAGCTGTGTGTTATCACAGTGAGGCAACAGCCCTTTACTGACATCCTGACCTGTGAGCTGTGTGTTATCCCAGTGAGGCAACAGCCCTTTACTGACATCCTGACCTGTGAGCTGTGTGTTATCCCAGTGAGGCTGACAGCCCTTTACTGACATCCTGACCTGTGAGCTGTGTGTTATCACAGTGAGACAACAGCCCTTTACAGACAAGCTTACTTGTCTGCAGCAGTCATGGGGTTAACATCACACCCACATCAACATTGATTCAAGTCTTCCTCATCTCACTGCGTGATAAAAGGAGAAGGGTTTCTGATTTTTATCTCATCAATAAAAGCACACCGTTGATATGAATAACCTTTACTTCAAAGGAATTTTTTTTTTTTAAATAAAATAAAATAAAAATTTATAAAAACCCAACCCACAAACCTCATAAAATCATGTAAATATGAAATCGTTCGTTTATTCATTTATAGTCTGTTCATCTAAGATGATTTTAGACTCAAAATAAATGATAGTATGATTACTTGCATTATTATTAATTCTATCATAATGATGATAATCAGAAATCATCATTTGTGAAAATCAATGGCAGGGGAAGAAATATTCAACTGAAAAGGGGGCCGTTGAGGTGAGGGGCGTTGGGGGAGGGGGGAGAGAGGACGGGGGGGGGGCGAGGCGACTGAGGAAAAAAACACAGAGAGAGAACAGACTGTGCGAAAGATAGAGGTCAAAATGTAAAATGGGGAGGCTGAGTGTCAGTGACTGGAAGAAGAAAAACATAATATTGGAAGAGTGTATGTGAAAGGGGGGGGGGGGGAAGCGGGATTAGGACACAAAATCAATCAATAATCAAATATTGTATGCAATACTTCTATAGATTATTATTTGAAAAGAAGATGATGTGGGGACCTACAATAAATAAACAACCAACTGGACTATTTGACACATAACTAAATATGAAATAATGTGCACACTTGCGCATGCATGCACACACATTCATGAAGACACGCGTGCAGACACGTGTGCGCGCGCACACACACACACACACACACACACACACCAAACCACTTAACACAGTTCACCACCCATATATCAAATAGAGCTGAAGATCGAACAACAAAACATACCAGCAGCTGTCACTTCTACAAGATTTGTCGTCCAAAGCTGCTTAGTTTTAATATTTAATGCTCCTACACTCATTCAGAACTGCATGCAAACAGAGGTTTTGAGTTTCTTTCATCATCATCATCATAATGTCATTCGTCATGTTATCGTTGTTGCACTTCTTCTTTTTCTTCTTCTTCTCATCATCATCGGCATCATCATCATTGTATCATTATTATTATCACTACTACCACTACCTTCACCACCACTAGTAGTAGTAGTAGTAGTAGTAGTAGTAGAATCATTATCAGTAGTATTGTTACAATGATGATGATGATGATGACAAATGATGTAAAAAATATTTTAAAAAAAGACTTCTTCAGTGACAACAATGACAATGGTTTTGATGATGATGATGATGATGATATGTGATGGATAACAAACATGGCGATAATCATGAAGACTGCTGTCTTCATGAAAATCATTTAAAAAATAAAAATAAACATAAACAACACAAGAACAATATAAAATATTTCTCTACCACACTCCTCTGGTCAAAGTGTTAGTGTATCCCACTGTGCCCTTCTCACAGAGAGAGAGAGAGAGAGAGAGAGAGAGAATGACGATGTACAAACAACACAAACACACATTAGAAACACACTACACGGCCACCACCCTCTCCGTCAATCCACTTCCTCCTCTCCCATCATTCCCTCCCTCCCTCCCTCCGAAAATACCTAAGCCCCTGTCCCCACCCTACCCCAACTCCCACCACTGCACACCCCGCACACTTCCATCCACCTTCCTCAAGCACTCCTCTGTACCCAAGATGCTGGTCCATTAGCAAGTTAATTCCTCTGAAAGCTGCCGAACAACGGAACAGCGCCTGAAAATTGTTGCATCGCCTGAACTCTTGTGTCCACCTCTTCTGTGTCTGTGTGCTCTATTTAAAGGTTGACAAAAAAAGGTCAAAGATTCCATAGCCTTTTATGGGCCACCGGGGCAGTGAATTCATATCCATCCTTGTCTAGGGCTCGGCACAGGATGGCTTGGCCCAATCATCTCCTTCCACCGCTTTTAACCTTCCCCAACCCGATGTCAGGTTCCCATTCACACTTTGATGGACTGTGGAACAGTGTGTGTGTGTGTGTGTGTGTGTGAACTGATAACAAATACAAGGGCACCGGCTCATACCGAAATGAACAGATTCACGCGCGCGCGCACTTCATCTCTCTCTCTCTCTCTCTCTCTGTGTTCACATACCCCTTCATTAGGGGCCGTGGCCTCCGTGTGTGTGTGTGTGTGTGTGTACTGACAATACAGTGGCTCATATCGAAATAAATTAAGATCACGTGCTGAGTTCATGGTCTTCGTTGGCTGTGTGTGTGTGTGTGTGTGTGCAGACAACAATACAATGCACCTGCTCATGTCGAAATAAACAATATTCACGTAAGGATTTCATCTTTTGAAGCTCTCTCTCTCTCTCTCTCTCTCAAGATAGCGATCGATTTGAGTTTTAAAAGCAGTTTAGTTCTATGCATTCACGTCCGATTTATCTGTCAATGAAGATGGATAGGCATTTAAAATATATCATGACAATGTTTAGATTTGGGATTTCCGATCTCTCTAGCTCTCTTCATCGTTATCGATATAAGAAATTGAATGATCACGATATTATTTGTCCCTTGTGCAGATGTGCTGAAGAAAATGAACTTCACTTCGTGTTACGTTGCCCTGCCTTAAATGACCTTAGGCTACATTAAATTCCACAAAAATATCAAAGACATCCATCTCTGTTTCGACTTTCCTTGCTAATGTCATCAACAAATGAAACCATTGTAAAACAGTTCGCTATATACTTGTATAAGGCATTCAAAATCCGCAGTTTGATATGTGATTAATTGTGCTTCACGTGTGTGCATGTGCATTGCTAGAATTGTAGTTAAACGTTTTCGGTTCACATTGTTCTGGAATGTGACAATTTGTGTTCACTGATCCCCTTCATGAGGGGCCACGGCCTTTATTGAATAAAAATGTTCGTTCGTTCGTTCGTTCTCTCTCTCTTTCACACACACACACACACACACACACACACACACACAAACTATACAATGGCCCCGACTTATATCGAAATAAACGATAATCAAGTGCTGACTTCATCTTCTCTCTCTCTCTCTCTCTCTCCCTGTGCGCGCGCGCGAGTGTGTGTGTGTGTGTGTGTGTGTGTGCTGACTATACAAACGATCCCTGCTCAAATCAAAATAAACGAGGATCACATGCTGAGTTCATTTTCTTCGTTGGCTGTGTGTGTGTGTGTGTGTGTGTGTGTGTACGTGTATGTGTGTCTTTGTGTGCGCGCGCGCGCGTGTGTGTGTGTGTGTGTGTGGGTGTGTGTTTCTGACAACAATACAATGGCTCCCGCTCGAGAATCACGTGCCGATTTCAGTTTCTTTTTTTTTTTCTTTTTTTATTTGTGTGTGTGTGTGTGTTTGTGTGTGAGAGAGAGAGAGAGACAGACAGACAGAGAGAGAGAGGGTGCGTGCGCGTGTGTGTGCGTGTGCGTGAAGTGACAACAATTTAATATTCCCTGCCCATGAACGACAATCACATGCTCAGTTCCTCTTCTGAATCAATCTCTCTCTCTCTCTCTCTCTCTCAAGCAACAATGCAATGGCCACTGCTCAAAGCGAAATAAACGAGAATTGCGTGTTGTTTTCATCTCGTGCTGTTTTCATGTATGTATGTGTGTGTGTGTGTGTCCCATTCTTTCAAACGCGTGTACACACACACACGCATGCACACACGCATGCACACACACGCACACTGTAAGGAAAGGTTGGAAAGCTGACGGAGCGACGTCGCGCAAGGCAGAAATACAGCCACGCCAAAACGAAGAGAACGGCTAGAAAAACAAACAAAAGACAGCCGTCCAGATGAGAGACAGACTGTGATCTGAACACAATCATTATAATACCACATGCACGTAATGCGAATGAGAGGTCTGATGGCGAGATGTCGTATCACTGAGTTGCCGAGAAAAAGTTTGGCCGAGAAAAGCAAACAGACAGGCCTGGTTTGCGTCAGTTTGACATGGTGCAGTATATGACACCAAATGAATCTTTGGTGCACGGGAAATGGATCTCCGATCTGCAGCTGTGATGTGTGTGTGTGTGTGTGTGTGTGTTTGAGCCGTTTGTTTTTCACAGAGATCTAAACACGTGTCACGGAGAGATCACCTGTCAGGATCAGTAGTTTGACAACAGCGGACTGACTTTCGTCAACCGCCAAGGGTTGGAAACGTGTCGGAACATACCCCCGAAAACGGAGTATCGATACCTACATGGTGGAGTAAAAACGGTCATACACGTAAAAGCCCACTCGTGTACATACGAGTGAGCGTGGGAGTTGCAGCCTACGAACAAATTAGAAGAAGTGTCCGAATAAGGTGCTCTGACAAGTCACTCCCTTCTCAAAGCCTTTAAACGGAGAATACAGAGTGAAGGGCTTTCCCGTTTTGGAGTGTATCTGGAATTCAGATGCAGATCGATACAGGCAACGTCCTCAAAAGTATGGTGTTGGGTGGCCTTTTGAAACGGGTTTTCTCAAGCATGCAGTTAGCCGCATTTCGAATCAAGTAAGAATCGAAATCATTTGGAAATACAGATCAATGCGCGAGTCTGATCAACTGAAAACGGACCAATCGCATATAAAAATTAATATACTCCTTGATTTACTTCACGGGTTCACATGAACCCATGAGGGTTCTCAGATTTACTGATTTTGATGATTAAATGTCAAAACATGAACATTTATATATAAACACACACACACACACACACACACACACACACACAAAGTACTAAAAATGGATTTTCAGCTCTTTTTTCCTTCACAATTCACTGTCAAGAGTTGAGCCCTCCAGTATATACAGAGAAAAACAAACAAAAACAGCCACTCACAGCCATTTTCTTGACATCAAAGGAGTGGAGAGTGGCAGAGCACACAAAGAAAAACAAAGACAGTCACTCACAGCCATTTTCTTGACATCAAAGGAGTGGAGAGTGGCGGAGCATACAAAGACAAACAAAGACAGCCATTTTCTTGACATCAAAGGAGTGGAGAGTGGCAGAGTACACAAAGACAAACAAAGACAGCCACTCACAGCCATTTTCTTGACATCAAAGGAGTGGAGAGTGGCAGATCACACAAAGACAAACAAAGACAGCCACTCACAGCCATTTTCTTGACATCAAAGGAGTGGAGAGTGGCAGAGCACACAAAGACAACAAAGACAGCCACTCACAGCCATTTTCTTGACATCAAAGGAGTGGAGAGTGGCAGAGCACACAAAGACAAACAAAGACAGCCACTCACAGCCATTTTCTTGACATCAAAGGAGTGGAGAGTGGCAGATCACACAAAGACAAACAAAGACAGCCACTCACAGCCATTTTCTTGACATCAAAGGAGTGGAGAGTGGCAGAGCACACAAAGACAAACAAAGACAGCCACTCACAGCCATTTTCTTGACATCAAAGGAGTGGAGAGTGGCAGAGCACACAAAGACAAACAAAGACAGCCACTCACAGCCATTTTCTTGACATCAAAGGAGTGGAGAGTGGCAGAGCACACAAAGACAAACAAAGACAGCCACTCACAGCCATTTTCTTGACATCAAAGGAGTGGAGAGTGGCGGAGCACACAAAGACAAACAAAGACAGCCACTCACAGCCATTTTCTTGACATCAAAGGAGTGGAGAGTGGCAGAGCAGACGATCATCTGGAGACGCTTGCCGTCAGAGGTGACCTTGGGAATCTGTCCGTGCAGTCGGTTGATCAGGTCCCCATAGCCTTGGGACAGCAGACCGTCCTGCAAAGACAGGGCAGCAGTCACCAATACAGTACATCACAAACCTGGTACAAAGCACTTCTCATTACAATAAGCTGCAATCTCCACTTTTTTTTTTTCAATGGGATTTTAACAACACATAAGGCGCTGCAGGAGAGAACTGGGCCCCACCTTCCTATGCCAAGCCCTTGACACAGTGGTCTCAGTTTCAGTTTCAGTAGCTCAAGGAGGCGTCACTACGTTCGGACAAACCCATATGCGCTACACCACATCTGCCAAGCAGATGCCTGACCAGCAGCGTAACCCAACGCGCTTAGTCAGGCCTTGACACAGTGGATATGCATTCACTGACCTGATGGCCTGGCCATACAAGGCTATAGGACTTTTAACCTTTTTAGACTTTCAATCTGGGTATCCCAGGTTCGAATCCTGGTCACAGCACCTGGTGGGAAAAGAGCAGAGATTCTTCTTATATCCGAGGTCAACAGACGTGCAGACCTGCTTGCATCTGAACCTCCTTTGTGTGTATACACATACAGAAGATCAAATACGCACATTAATAATCCTGTCAGCATTCGGTGGGTCGTGGAAACAAGAACATTTTAACAAAGCCGTGCATCAAAAGCAAAGACACTGCAATATAAACATTTTAACTAAGCCATGCATTAATCATGTGATATCGATCATCTATGCTGACACTTTTATCAAAACATTTTCCTTATTTCTGACCACATTAACACAAAATAGAGTGTAGGTCTAACAGTTTCAGTTTCAGTTTCAGTAGCTCAAGGAGGCGTCACTGCGTTCGGACAAATCCATATACACTACACCACATCTGCCAAGCAGATGCCTGACCAGCAGCGTAACCCAACGCGCTAGGTCTAACAATGCAGTTTGCAATGTGTGCAATGTCTTTACTTTTGCAAGAAAAGAACCTGCTTTGCAAGGGGACTGGGGGGGGGGTGGGTGGAAATGAAGCAGGAAAGCTGGGATACTCACACACTCATCCAGGACGAAGAAGCGGACCTGGTGAAGGGCCAGTTTGCCCGTGGAGATCAAGTCTTCCAGACGTCCTGGTGTCCCACACACAATATCCACCTGGACACACAATGGTCTAGCTTTATTACAGAATGAGAATGGAGTATTTCTCTTTCTTTGTTTGTTGACACTGTTCTTGTCATTTTTGTATTTGTGATATACTGTTTACAGTGAGGGGTCGCTAACCCCTCATCCAACCCTCCTCCTTTTGTATGATGACTAGGGACTGGCATAGGCGGAGTTTATATGATTATACTACTACAACTAGTATCAATGCTTGAAGTAGTAGTAGTAGAAGTCGCCGTAGCAGCAGCAACAGCAGCAGCAGTAGTAGCAGTAGTGGTAGCAGTAGTAGTAGCAGTAGTTTTATGTAGCGCTTTCAAATCTATCAAAGCACCTTACAAAAACAAATCAGTCAGAACAAAGCACACACCTATGCATGCATGGAAAAAACTGATGTGGATCCTTAGAATGCAGGTATGGAATGGAGTGCCTAAATCATGCAGTGACTCCTTGAAGGCAGTGTTTTTAGATCTGATTTAACAAATGGGAGTGAGAGACTGTGAGAGACTGAACACAGGGCAGTGAATTCCAGGTTTATACAGCTGAAGAACTTTCTCCCATCCTAACTAATACATCCAAACCACTAACGAGCTAAGTTGGGGTTTTTTATAACACTTTTATATGTTGTTCTTGTTGTTGCTTATAGTCGGCCTACTGTTGTAATACTGGACAATAAAATATCATTAAAAAAATTAATTAAGAAAAGGGACATGTCCTCTCTCAGCCAAATAAAAGAAATTAATTTCCTGCTGAATCATCGGGGATCTAATGTATAGCCAGTGAACATTTTTTGAACAGACTCTGCATGGAGTTGATTAATTTTCTGGATTATAAAACTTTCTAATCATCAACTCTTATTTTTCTTTAAAAAAAAAAAAAAAAAAGAAACAAAATCCACATGAGAAAATTTTTTATTTCTTGGTAACAATTTTCTAAACCTTGTACTTCTAACACACAAGCTGTTTGATCATCATTTAATGTCTGTGACGATGTTTAACATCCACTCAGAACAGCCCACACCATTTGCTTTCAATGTGGAGGGGTCCGTTTTCCTTTCATTTCCCACCAAATCCAGACAGACTGCCTAAAGCGAGACGTATTCAGAATTTGGTGCTTGGTTAACCATTGTTTGGGTGATGACGTGTGGGGATTTTTTACTGTTTGGGGGTGAAAATCATTTCACTCCCTCCAGATTTAACCACAAAACACTTCCTTACAATGCAATCACTCCTGTGTTTAACAGGCTGAAGGTGTGGAGAGATCAGGGGTGAATGCCTGTGGTGACAGCCAAATTGGAACCGGAGAGATGATGTTTGGACACCACTGCAAAGTACAAACTTTGCACTGCAGTGTTTGTGTGTGTTCTTGCTGATGACAGAAAACAAAAACAGGAAACAGAAACCACCCATCCTCTCTTATTATCCTCCCCCCTCACCCTCCCTCCACTTCACCCTGGGTGGTTCAACCCAACTCCACATTTTGTCCAAATACAGTGACGACCACCCCCTCACCAAAAACCCATGTCTCCGGATATCTAAATTTGAAAAACTAATGGGATCATGTTTGTCTTGAACTCTTGCCAAAACACACACACAAAGAAAGAATTCCAAAACACTATCTCAAGCTGTGTCTGTCCCTGTAATTCTCGCCAGTGTTCCATGTACTTTTCAGCCAGCTCAAACCAAGGAGTGGACAGTGGAAGAAAGGCTGTGTGTGAAATGGAGCAGTTTCATCTGTAAGGAAACCTCAAGTCAATTAAATGAATGTTAAGAACAAAACGACAACAACAAAAGAAAACAAAAAACAAAAAAAAGGAGCCCCTCGAATCTAGACTTTGGGGATGAATTTGGCAGCTGGTGAGAATTACTGTAGTCTCTGCAGGTGAAGAATTGAATTCTTTTCTTATCCAAGTTTGCTTTCTTTTGTTTACAGCGGTTAAAAGTGTACTTTCATTTTTATTGTCAATGACCAATATTTGTATTCAACAGGCAAGAACTCTTTATCACATACTCTCTTAAAAACCCAAAGCAAGAATAAAAAAACAGATACCATGGCAGACTTGGTAGGGGTTGTGGACTTCTGAGGTCATTTCATGGTGCTGGTGTAAACGGAAACGTCCGGACTAAATGTGTTGTCTGAGACAATCCACTGAAAGTTGGTATTCATGGCGGAAGACTTTAACAAAGTCCGATTCTAAACACAGACTAAAATGGCTGAAATTTAGTCCAGTGATTTTGCAAGACTACACTTCGTATGCCCAGACTTTGTTAAAGTCAAACGGAGCGTTTATTTTTGTTAAGTACTACAGAACTAGAATGCACCTTCTGGAAGTGTATAATGATGATGATGATGGTCATGATGATGATGATAATAATAATAATAACAGTTTCTTCATATTGGGCCTTACATTAAAATACATCAAAAAGAAACATAATACATAAAAATTATAATCACACACACACGGTGGGTTATGGAAACATGAATATACCCAGCATGCACACCCCCAAAAATGGAGTATGGCTGCCTGCATGGCGGGGTAAATAAATAAAAACAGTCATACACGTAAAATGTTACATGTCTGTCTGAATGTGTATGCGTGTGCGTCTGAAATCTTATTGAATGACACAGGAAACGAATGATGAACGCCCAGTGGCAGCTGTCAGTCGGCTCTACCAAGGCAGGCAGCCTGTGGTGCAAATGTCCCCGTGTATGTAAAGCACTTAGAGCTTGGTCTCTGACTGATGACAGGCGCTATATAAGTATCCACATCAATCAAACACACACACACACACACACACACACACACACACACTGGTGCTTCATAACAATGATTTTGTTGGAGTTTGTCAACCACGAGCATGCCACACTATCATACGTGTCAGTGATGCCCATCGGACACAACAGACCAGTGAACTCCAGGCTGAACAAACCATGCTAAATATCACTCCATGCAGCAGCTGACAAGCATGTGCACAGTGGAACTTATTCAGGGAAAATCCCTTTCTTAAATAAGAAGAAAGGTGTTGTCAAGAACTATTTGTGAGAAGTCCAGTCATTCGTTGTTGTCAGACCTTCACACCCGCCCCATGAATACCGACTTTGCTGCTGCAAAAGTCTTGACGTTCAAAGTCTAGATGTTTTGCTTTGTGCCCGACGTACACAAGTCAGTCCCCATCAACACGGCCCCTGACCCTGACCCAGCCATCACCAGTGATCAGGGTTCAAGGCCGTTTCAGCATGGTGTCGTGTCCCTTGGCAAAAGCACTCTGCTCCAATTTGTCCTCACTCCACCCAGGTGTGAAATGGGAACCTGACTTCAGTTGGGGAAGGTTTAAACCAGCAGAAGGACAGGACTGGGCCCCACCTTCCTACAAGACAGCCTGACATAGTAGATACAAATTCACTGCCCTGATGGCCGTAAAAAGCTGCTTGGCACCTGCTGAGAATTACTGGAAGACACAGCAGGAGAGGAATTTGATTTTTTTTTTTTTTCAAGTCTGTTTTTGATGTGCTTTTTTTCTGTTTTGTCGTGTTTTTCTTTCACACAGGATTCAATACACTTTTTGGATATTATTCCACTGCTAAGAACTTTTTTTTACATGTGCTGTTGTAAAAAAAAAAAAAAAAAAGTGATGGGAGCAAAAAAAATGATGTGTGTGGCGAGGGGGCAGCGGAAGGTATTCAGCAGATAGGAGGTGGTCGGTGTTATTTCTGAGCTGAATAATATGCTGTTTATCCTTGTTGCATTTTTTCCCATGCACTGTTAAGAAACAAAAACAAAAAAAGGA
>NC_134884.1:47126351-47136351 GCF_041734735.1 Babylonia areolata
ACCGACTCAATGAACCTCACACAGAAAACTGAAAATGGAATGGGAAGCCCAGAGTGGCATAAGGCAATGCGCAACTTTCAGATGAAAAAACTTACATTGTCATACTGCCCGGGACATGCAGGTGTTAAGGGAAATGAGCGAGCTGACAGACTTGCTGGTAACGCAACACCAACGAGCGGCCTACATCTAGGAAAATCGGAAATCCTCAGAAAAGTCAAAGAATATCAAAAAGAACAGGTACAAGGCCATCACACCATCGATCGCCTCAAAGAAATAAAAGCAGATAGAGGGAGCGGCCGCTAAGTCTAACATGAAAGGTAGAGCACGATGCTTTGCTAATCAAACAAATATCGGCATCATTTCCATACCAACATTGCGCAAATTTCTTCAAAACAGAACAGTCTCTGTGGGCTTTTCCAAATACAATAGACTGAGCAACACACTAGACGCCACATTCTTGGCATTAGAGATCTTTTCCCATCCCTCTTGCGGCCAATCAGTGGCAGCCTCTGTGTGTATGTGTATGTGTGCGTTTGTGTGTATGTGTGGGTCTGTGTGTTTGTGTACATGTGTGCATGCGCGAGGGTGTAAATGTACACAAGTGTCAGGAGAGTTCTGTGCACATGCGTATGTGTGTGATGTGTGTGTGGGTTGTTGTTTTTTTGTTGTTGTTGTTGTTTGGGTTTTTTGTTTTTTTTGTTTGTACGCTTATAGTTAACTTCATCAAGTTTTTGCGCCTTATACATATTATTATTAGTAGTAGTAGTTCTTTTTTTATGTATTTATCTATTATTTAATTTTTTTTTTTCTTTTTTTTTCTCTCAAGGCGCGTTGGGCTATGCTGCTGGTCAGGCATCTGCTTGGCAGATGTGGTGTAGCGTATATGAATTTGTTCGAACGCAGTGATGAGCTACTGAAACTGAAACTGAAACTTCCTTTTGGGACTGCCATTATTCTTCTTCAGCAAAATAAATGACACCACTTACAAGGACACAACAATTAGAAATCACATCTAAAACTGATGCCACACTGGAGTCTTTTCATCAAGGTTCAGCTGTGAACGTTGAATCACACTGATGTTGTGAAATGTCAAAATTCAAGTGAAATATTACCTTGTGTACATGGGAAAAACAAAAAAACACCCCCCCCCCCCCCCCCCACCGTTCCCCCACCCCACTCCCCCCCCAAAAGGATTAGCAGTAAAAGTGTTAATTCTCTTAAATGGTAAGGAGCACTGAACACTCAAACAGCTGTTTCTTCTAAAGTGAAAGAAACAAAAAGAAACAAAAAAATAACGAAAAATAAATATATTTTCAAAAAAAGAAGCAGACTGTTATCCAAATTGTCATTTCAACATTTCTGGCAGCAGATGAAAGGAAAACGTGTTCCCCTCTTCCTTCTGTTGGTGCTGTGCCTTCCTCTTTCCCTTTCTGGTCATTTGTCTGCTGGCTGTGTGTGTGTGTGTGTGTGTGTGTCTGTGTGTGTGTGTGTGTGTGTGTGTGTGTGTGTGTGTGTGTGTGTGTGTGTGTGTGTGTGTGTGTGTGTGTTTCTGCAGCTGTTCTTCAATCAATACTTTCACTTTTACTAGTGCCCAAGCGCATGCATACCCACAGACACATCAATTCAATTAATGAACAGGTGTCGAAAAAAAAAAAAGGGGGGTGAACAGTGTTATGTCCAGCTATGTGACAAAAACAAATTCCATACATACCAGACAGAAAGTTTTCCACACCATTACCAACCACAAAGCCAGACTGAATTCTTTTTTCAATTCATCTGCTACACCACTGATAAAAGCGGTCAGATGAGACAATAAATCGAGGTCCCGTCTGCAGGAAGCATTTATTGATTTAGCGCATTTTAAAGAACCCACAGCAACAAAAGGGTTGTCCCTGGCAAAATTCTGAGGAAAAATCCACTCTAATAACACACTTGTGCATGTGTGCATGTAACTGAAGCTTGAGTGAATGACACAGGAAACGAATGATGAGCACCAAAAGCAGTTATCAGTCAGCTCCACCCAGGCACACAGCCTGCTGTGCAAATGAATCCATGTTTGTAAAGTGCTTGGAGCTTCATCTCTGACCAAACACGGGCACTACATAAGTGTACATAAAAATACTAAACACTGATGTTCGATTTTCATTACTTTTTGCTTTTTCAATGCATGAAAGTCCCTGATGAATGGTACTTGTCGTCGACGATTCTATTAAACTTTGAAAACCTTCAAATTCCAGACCCTGATCTGCCGAAGAAGACTTTTCAGACTTCCATGACTGTGTATGATCACACACACACACACTCACACACACACACACACACACACACACACACACTCACAGACGCACACACACACAGACACACACACACACACACACTCACAGACGCACACACACACAGACACACTCACAGACGCACACACACACAGACACACACACATACACACACACACACACACACACACAATTCCTTTCTTCTTCTTTTTTCTAATAGGTGTCATAAACAAAAAGAAAGGGAAAAAAGATGAAAAATGTCATTTCTGACTGCCAATCCTTTCACATTTCTGGACTGCCAACTGTCACAATCACCATCAATCGAACAGCAGGATTTTACATGTTTGTCCCTTTTAATCTTTTAACTGCCTGCAGAGCAGAGACAGCAGCCCAAATTTCACAGAGAGAAATCTGTTTCTGACAAAATATACACTACACTACACTTCACTTCAGTTTACAGCACAGCAGGCGCTGTGGCAGACTCAGTTAGGTGCTTGACTCCTGATCCAGCGTTCACCAGTGATCAGGGTTCGAGGCCCCATTTCACCATGGTGTGTCCCTTGGGGAAGGCACTTTGCTCTGATTGCCCTCACTCCACCAGGTGTGAACGGCCACCTGACTTCAGGTGGGGAAGGCACTTTGCTCTGATTTCCCTCACTCCACCAGGTGTGAACGGCTACCTGACTTCAGTTGGGGAAGGCACTTTGCTCTGATTTCCCTCACTCCACCAGGTGTGAACGGCTACCTGACTTCAGGTGGGGAAGGCACTTTGCTCTGATTTCCCTCACTCCACCAGGTGTGAACGGCTACCTGACTTCAGGTGGGGAAGGCACTTTGCTCTGATTTACCTCACTCAACCAGGTGTGAACGGCCACCTGACTTCAGGTGGGGAAGGCACTTTGCTCTGGTTTACCTCACTCCACCATGTGTGAACGGCTACCTGACTTCAGGTGGGGAAGGCACTTTGCTCTGATTTCCCTCACTCCACCAGGTGTGAACGGCTACCTGACTTCAGTTGGGGGAGATTAAAATGACGGAAGGAGAGGATTGCGCCCTGCCTTTCTATGCCAAGCCCTGGGCACAGTGAAAATGAATTCACTGCCTTGGTGGCCATAAAAGGCAAAGGGACCTTTAACCTTTCAACATTTAACAGTACAGTACATAACAGTACAGTACAATGCAGAGCAGCACAGTGCAGTGCAGCACAGTAAGATCACAGCACAGCACAGCACAGCACAGTCCAGTACAGTGCAGTTCAGCACAGTATACCACAGTACAGTAGAGCACATCACATCACAGCACAGCACAGTACCGCAGAGCACATCACATCACAGTACAGTAGACCACACCACACTACACCACAGAACAGTATAGCACATCACATCACATCACAGCACAGCACAACACACTACACCACAGTACAGTAGAGAACAGCATAGCACAGCACAGCACACCACAGTACAGTAGAGCACAGCACAGCACACCACAGTACAGTAGAGCACAGCACAGCACAGCACACCACAATACAGTAGAGCACATCACATCACATCACAGTACAGTAGAGCACATCACATCACATCACATCACATCACATCACACCACAGCACATCACTGATCACATCACATCACAGTACAGCAGAGCACATCACATCACATCACACCACAGTACAGTAGAGCACAGTACAGTAGAGCACAGCACAGCACAGTACAGTAGAGCACAGCACAGCACAGCGCAGCACAGCGCAGCACAGCACATCACAGCAAAGTACAGCACAGCACAGCGCAGCACAGCACAGCACAGTACAGCACAGCACACCACAGTACAGTAGAGCACAGCACAGCACAGCACAGCAAAGTACAGCACAGCACAGCGTAGCACATCACATCACAGCAAAGTACAGCACAGGACAGCACAGCAAAGTACAGCACAGCACAGCGCAGCACAGCACAGCACAGTACAGCACGGCAAAGTACAGCACAGCACAGCACAGCAAAGTACAGCACAGTACAGCACAGCAAAGTACAGTACAGCACAGCAAAGTACAGCACAGCACAGCAAAGTACAGCACAGCACAGTACAGCACAGCAAAGTACAGTACAGCACAGCACAGCAAAGTACAGCACAGCACAGCACAGTACAGCACAGCAAAGTACAGCACAGCACAGCACAGCACAGCACAGCACAGCACAGCACATAAACACAGCCAGAGCTACTCACCTCAATGATGATGGCCTGTGGTGCATTGGGCGCTGGCTTTGCACTCACCCCTCCCCCAGCTGTGGAGATTAAAAACCCAAAAAAGAGCATATGTGAGCAAACTACAACAACCATGCACTACAGAAAAAACTGTGATGTGAAAGTTCAATCCAGATAATAAGAGAAAAACAAAAAAACAAACCCTAAAAAATGTTTACTTGCTGTGGAGTGATGGCCTAGAGGTAACGCGTCTGCCTAGGAAGCGAGAGAATCTGAGCGCGCTGGTTCAAATCACGGCTCAGCCGCCGATATTTTCTCCCCCTCCACCAAACCTTGAGTGGTGGTCTGGACGCTAGTCATTCGGATGAGACGATAAACCGAGGTCCCGTGTGCAGCATGCACTTAGCACACGTAAAAGAACCCACGGCAACAAAAAGGTTGTTCCTGGCAAAATTCTGTAGAAAAATCCACTTCCATAGGAAAAACAAATAAAACTACATGCAGGAAAAAATAATTAAAAAATGGGTGGCGCTGTAGTATAGTGACACGCTCTCCCTGGGGAGAGCAGCCCAAAATTCACACAGAGAAATCTGTTGTGATAAAAAGAAATACAAATACAAAATACAAATACAAAACAGACAACTGTACTGAGCATTCAGAACAGCAGAAGAGGGGCAGTGTAGCAGTCTCCACTATGGGGGTACCCTAACTCAGTCTGGCACTGCAGCTAAGCAATTGTTGTTGTCAATAAGGAGCTAAGAAGGTGGAGACCTAAGTACGTTAAATCAGAACAGACACTGCTGAACACGGTCTCCTCTGGACTGTGGCCTGCAGGCAACCTAACATTGTTAGTTGGTAGTAATGCCTCTGAAACGATGCAGATGATGGGGTGGCATTTAAAAAAAATCTAAAAAAAAAAAAACAATGGAAGAGCAGAAGACTGGCTCAGCAAGCAAGCATAAAACCAACAGTACAGGTTCTCAACATGAAGGAGAGCTGTTCAGGACAGACATTTAATTTCAGAGTTTCAATCACAAAATGCTAAAACTAATTCAAAACCCTTTAAAACCCCATTCACCCTATGGCTGCTGCTAAGGATGCACCTCAGAGAGAAGGGGCTGTCACCTCAATGAGGTAAGATTGGGATTACAGGTCAAGGTGTCAGTTATTATTACTTGTTTGGAGGTCTTCAGATTGAGGTTGCATTACTTTTAATCACAGACGCTGATCACAGCACTGGTAAGCACACAAAAAGAAGTAACTGCTTTTCAAACAAACACCACAATGATCTCATTTCACCTAGGTTCAGCAGACAGGGGGTTAAGGCCAAAAATTAAAAATCAACAGTGTATTGTATTGTATTGCACTGCATTGCATTGCATTGTATTGTAATTTGTATTGTACTGCATTGATTGTATTGCATTGTATTGCATCGCATTGCATTGTATTGCATTGCATTGTATTGCTTTGTATTGTATTGCATTGCACTGTATTGCATTGCTTTGCTTTGCTTTGTATTGCATTGCATTGTATTGCTTTGTATTGTATTGCTTTGTATTGCATTGTATTGCATTGCTTTGTATTGTATTGCTTTGTATTGTATTGTACTGCATTGCATTGCATTGCATTGTATTGTATTGTATTGTATTGCATTGTATTTCCTCAACTGATTTTTCTGTGTGAAATTTGGGCTGCTCTCCCTACGGACAGCATGTGACTACTTGACAGCACCACCCTCTTTTTTTTTTCTTTTCTCTACTTGAAGTATATTTTATCTTCCTATCAAAGTGGATTTTTCTACAGAAATTAGCCATGGGACCTCGGTTTATCACCTCATCCAAATGACTAGCATCCAGACCGCCACTCAAGAACAAGTGGATGGTGAGAAAATAGAGCAGAGTGTGAGGTTTGAACCTGGGTGTTCAGATTCACTTACTTCCTGAGCAGACGCATTACCACTGAGCCACCATTCCACTAAGACCACAGATGAGTTTCAGTTTCAGTAGCTCAAGGAGGCGTCACTGCGTTCGGACAAATCCATATCTTTTGTTGACTACTATTAGAGCCATATTCTGTGTAGGCTTTCTTTTTTTTCGTTTTTTTTTGCTCTCTTCACAACTCACTACTGCTATGGAACATCAAGTTAACTCACTCAGTACGGCCAGTCCTCTCTTCTCCTCTACACAGACCCCTCGGATGTCCAGTGGGTGTCTGAATGACCCAACCTTTAGCTTCCGTTGTCAGAATTGTGGTATTCTTTGTCAACATTCACCTCTTCAGTATAAGAGCCTTCCACTTGCAATATTTTGATGATGGCAATTAGGGTGAAACGCTGTTAACGTCGTCTCTTTCGCCGTTCATATGGAGAGAGTTAAACAGTTATTTCATTTCATTTTCAGATGGAATATTTCATTGTCATGCTTTATTGATCCTTGAGAGATATGACATTTGTTGTTGTTGTTTTTCTGTTTTGTTTGTTTTTTTTGTGTGTACTTTTTCCAGTAAAGAAAGCCACTTAAAAAACCTCTCTTTTTTTCTTCTTTTTTTTTTCTTTTTTTTTTTTTTTTTTTTTTGCAAGTTACAAACTTGAGTCATTTGTTATAAGATTTTAACGGACTTTGAAAATTTTTAAAAAGGCATTTAATTTTTTCGTTGTCATAGATTCTTTAAAAAAAAAAAAAATTCTTAAAACGTGTATGAACCCAGAGTAACCCAGTACAGTCACCTATCCCCAAAAGAGCTGACTGAAAACAGGACACGACCCAGCGGCACGATCCAGCAGATACTTTGCCAATACAATTTTCTCTCCATCACGACACACACTGTGCCCAGCATGACGAAGGAGCGCGGGGACTCCTCACTGCTTGATGCAGATCAATCGTGTGGCCAGCTCTCCCCGTGGGGGAAACCTCTCAGTCTTCAGCTGATGAAATGGATCCATTCCCCCCCACATCCACTGACCGACAAATTGCTGACAAGATTTCCATGAGATTTGGTCTATGGGGTTGTGGTGTGTGTGTGTATGTGTGTGTGTGTGTGTGTGTGTGTGTGTGTGTGTTTGTGTTTGTGTGTGTGTATGAAGTGTGTGTGTGTGTGTGTGTGTGTGTGAAGTGTGTCCGTGTGTGTGTGTGTGTGAGAGAGAGAGAGCGCGTGTGTGTGTCTGTGTGTGTGTGTGTGTGAGAAAGTAAGTGTGTGTGTGTGGTGTGTGTGTGTGTGTGAGAGAGAAAGAGAAAGCAAGTGTGTGTGTTGTGTGTGTGTGTGTGTGTGTGTGTGTGTGTGTGTGTGTGTGTGTGTGTGTGTGCATGTGTGAATGTTCAACCAAGTCATGAAAGATCATCCTTTTTTCTTAGTAATCAAAAATGTTACCACATGGCCTGAAGTATCTGTTTAGCAGTAAACAAGCTTTCACTGCTTCTGTTCTGCTTCTGCTTCTGTTCTCAAATGCTTTCTTCCCAACTTCTCCCTCCTCTCCACTCCAAGCCTGTGTAACATGTTGAAAACAGGATTTTCTAGCTCTGGAGGACCTTTGGCATCTTAAGACCACACGGGAGAAAAAAAAATCAGATGCCTCTGACACCAAATGCCTTTGTAAGATCCTAGCTTATAGCATGATCGTACTTTACACGAAGGGATTTCATCGGCCTCTCCTGTCAACCATCATCTGCAAAAGAGCATCTCCGCCTGCTGGAATATGTACTGAGGCTCCCTGCATCAAGAACTGCATGCCAAGCCCTGAACTGGACACCTGCAGGTCGGAGAAAGAGAGGACGGCCCAAGATGGCTTTCAGTTTCATTTCTGAAGGAGGTGTCACTGTGTTTGGACAAATCCAATACCATACACCACATCTGCTGGGCAGATGCCTGACCATGCATGCATACATATATCCCTGACCATGCATGCATACATATATCCCTGACCATGCATGCATACATATATCCCTGACCATGCATGCGTACATATATCCCTGACCATGCATGCATACATATATCCCTGACCATGCATGCGTACATATATCCCTGACCATGCATGCATACATATATCCCTGACCATGCATGCCTACATATATCCCTGACCATGCATGCGTACATATATCCCTGACCATGCATGCGTACATATATCCCTGACCATGCATGCATACATGTATCCCTGACCATGCATGCATACATGTATCCCTGACCATGCATGCATACATACACATGTGTACCTACCAGAGTGAATTTCTTCCACAGAATTTGCTAGGACAACTCTCTTGTTGCGATGGATTATTTTTCAGTGCGCCAAGTGCGTGCTGCACACAGGACCTTGGTTTATTGTCTCATCTGAATAACTAGATGCTGAGTTTGATTTCCTAGTCAAACAGGATTGGAACCGAGACTCTCACAGACTCTCCGTAAGATAAGCATCTAACCAATCTGCCACTTTCCTCCATAATGAACTCCCTGAAGATAACTGATAGCAAACAGTGGAGAGAGACCTCAGACATGTCGACAGACTATGGTGTGACACCAGCAAACAGTGGAGAGAGACCTCAGACATGTCGACAGACTATGGTGTGACACCAGCAAACAGTGGAGAGAGACCTCAGACATGTCGACAGACTATGGTGTGACACCAGCAAACAGTGGAGAGAGACCTCAGACATGTCGACAGACTATGGTGTGACACCAGCAAACAGTGGAGAGAGACCTCAGACATGGCGACAGACGATGGGGTGACACCAGCAAACAGTGGAGAGAGACCTCAGACATGTCGACAGACGATGGGGTGACACCAGCAAACAGTGGAGAGAGACCTCAGACATGTCGACAGACGATGGGGTGACACCAGCAAACAGTGGAGACAGACCTCAGACATGTCGACAGACGACGGGGTGACACCAGCAAACAGTGGAGAGAGACCTCAGACATGTTGACAGACGATGGGGTGACACCAGCAAACAGTGGAGAGAGACCTCAGACATGTCGACAGACGATGGGGTGACCCCAGCAAACAGTGGAGAGAGACCTCAGACATGTTGACAGACTTTGGGCTGACACCAGCAAACAGTGGAGAGAGACCTCAGACATGTCGACAGACTATGGTGTGACACCAGCAAACAGTGGAGAAAGACCTCAGATATGTCAACAGACGATGGGGTGACACCAGCAAACAGTGGAGAGAGACCTCAGACATGTCGACAGACGATGGGGTGACACCAGCAAACAGTGGAGAGAGACGTCAGATATGTCAACAGACGATGGGGTGACACCAGCAAACAGTGGAGAGAGACGTCAGATATGTCAACAGACGATGGGGTGACACCAGCAAACAGTGGAGAGAGACCTCAGACATGTCAACAGACGATGGGGTGACACCAGCAAACAGTGGAGAGAGACATCAGACATGTTGACAGACGACGGGGTGACACCAGCAAACAGTGGAGAGAGACGTCAGATATGTCAAAAGACTATGTGGTGACACCAGCAAACAGTGGAGAGAGACCTCAGATATGTCAACAGACTATGTGGTGACACCAGCAAACAGTGGAGA
>NC_134884.1:47143851-47183851 GCF_041734735.1 Babylonia areolata
TAGCCTATTACATACTCAGGCATTCACATTGCCATTTCTGTTTTCATGATAAAACACAAACTAGCCTATTGCATACTCAGGCATTCACATTGCCATTTTAGTTTTCATGATAAAACACAAACTAGCCTATTACATACTCAGGCATTCACATTGCCATTTAAGTTTTCATGATAAAACACAAACTAGACTATTACATACTCAGGCATTCACATTGCCATTTTAGTTTTCATGATAAAACACAAACTAGCCTATTGCATACTCAGGCATTCACATTGCCATTTTAGTTTTCATGATAAAACACAAACTAGCCTATTGCATACTCTGGCATTCACATTGCCATTTTAGTTCTACTTCTCACAGTAAGACACAAAACAGACTGTTATTATGTACTCAGGTATACACACTACCATTCACACACAACACACATTCATACTGTTATTATGTACTCAGGTATACACACTACCATTCACACACACACACACAACACACACACACATTCATACTGTTATTATGTACTCAGGTATACACACTACCATTCACACACACACACACAACACACATTCATACTGTTATTATGTACTCGGGCAGACACACTACCATTCACACACACACAACACACACACACATTCACACACACACACAGAGACACACACATCAACATTCACATATACACCCCCCAAAGCATAGAGGAGCAAGAAAATTTGTACATACGGCAACACCACTTAGCAGAATACCTATATAAGAAGGGGGCAATCAGCTCCTTGTGCAGCTGTTAACCTTTCCCAACCCAAGCCAGGTACATGTTCACACACGGATGGAGTGAGAAAAGTCAGTGTTGTTCCCCCACCAGGACACAACACCCTGTCAAATGGGGGCCTCAAACCCCCATAATTATCTACAATGGGATGAAAAGACTCACCTTCAAGACAACAGCAGCGTAGAACTGCTCTGACCTCATGTTGGGTGGAATATCATAGGCCTTGCCCAAGTCGATCCCTGCCAAGAATCAACAATCAAGTTTTATTTAACCCTTTGGACCCTTCAGGAACAGGGAGGATATTAAGTACCAGCACTGGTATTTTACCATAAAATTATACATGGGACAGCAAATAAATTATACAACTGGTGATGAAAACATATATGAACAAGATATATAAATGATTATATCATCTTGTTACCTTTCATTTTTTGATAAATCTTCCCACTTTCATACACTTTCACCCCAGCACAATACTTTTACATTCCAAACAACATCAGCAAGAAATAATAATAAACAAATAAATAAATAAATAAATAAATAAATAAATAGATAAATAAGTCAGCAGAATAAAGATGATAACAAAACAGAAATCTAGAAAGTGTTACGCTATTCTTGCTAACAGTTGTACATTCCAGTCAAGGGTAAACAGTTAACAGAGGCTGGCACACAGACTTCACACAACAATATATAAAATAACAATACCCTTTGCTGGCACACAGACTTCACACAACAATATATAAAATAACAATACCCTTTGCTGGCACACAGACTTCACACAACAATATATAAAATAACAATACCCTTTGCTGGCACACAGACTTCACACAACAATATATAAAATAACAATACCCTTTGCTTTCCTAACATAAATTGCTTCCCCAAAATGTTTTCTTAGTTTTGTTTTGTTTTTTGCTTGTGTGTTGTTGTTTTTTCTACTCAATAGAAAGAAAAACAACATACCCAAATAAGAATAAAAAGATACAGTGATCTTCTGTTTTGATTTACATCAGAATTCAAGAACACACAGACAGTGACAGACACACCAAACAATGTTGACTGCTTTTCTTTCCATACCGTTTTTGGCCCAGGATATCTCTCCTCTGTCAAGATCCAGATAGCAGCCAATAGTGTCGTTCATTCCAAACGGCTGAAACAGATCACAAAATGGTCTGAGGGGAGGGTGGTTAACTAAAGGTTAAGGTCTCATAGCCTTTTTTTTTTTTTTTTGCTGCCCCATCATCTGCTCCGTTTCAGTGGCATTACTCCCACGTCGCTCATTTAGATTCCCCCATACATGGCCACACCTGGGTTCGTCCGTCGCAGTTCCAGCGTCGGCAGTCCACAGGGAACCATTGATGTTAGGTCGCCAGGAGGCCACACACCAGAGGAGACCCTGCACTGCTGCTGAGCCACTTCGGTGGTGTTCAGTGGTGCCTGTTCTGTTTTAACGTACTTAGGACACCACCTACTAAGCCCCCTACTAACGACAATAATGGCTTAGTCGTGGAAGGTCTCATAGCCTTGTACAGCCATCAGGGCAGTGAATTCATATCCACTGTCTTGAGCTCAGCTGAGGAAAGTGAGGACCAATCCTCTCCTGCCCTTCTAACCGTCTCCAGCCTGGAGTCAGGAGGCCATTCACATCAGGGTGGAATGAGGAAAAACTGGAGTGAAAAGCCTGTCCCAAGCACTGGATACCATGGCGATATGAGGCCTTGAGCCCCGATGCTGATGAACACTGAATCAGAGGTCCAACACCTGATCACGTCTGCCATGGCACCTCTTACGGGTGGACAGACACACACAAAAAATCTTTTAACATGTCCTTTTGATGCTGATAAACAAAATAAGTGTAGATTTTAAAGACACTTCTTGTAGTAACATATGTCATCCCTCCCTCGCGTTCAATCGCTGGTGGTTTGAAAACCCATTCAGCAGCATTCCTTATGGTTTCTGAGAGCAGTTCAAACAGAAAATGGACAAAGAGAAGTCTGGATGTGTTTCTGACAAAGCTTACTTCCAGTCTCAAAATGATCAAGTCTAAGAAGAAGTACAGACTAAAATAAAATATCTCTGGTTTTTTGCTATTAGATCAAGCATGGTTTCGCTTGCTGGATACATCAAAAGTCAGTGTTGGAATCTGAATCTGTAACAAAACAAAAACCGATATGCTCACATGCACACACATACAGTGATACACACGCGTTCACACACACACACACACACCACACACACAAACGATACAGTGCTGAGGTGGCACTCACTCACTCACTCACACACACACACACACACACACACACACACACACACACACACCACACACACAAACGATACAGTACTGAGGTGGCACTCACTCACTCACACACACACACACACACACACACACACACACACCACACACACAAACGATACAGTGCTGAGGTGGCACTCACTCACTCACACACACACACACACACACACACACACACACACCACACACACAAACGATACAGTGCTGAGGTGGCACTCACTCACTCACTCACACACACACACACACACACACACATACAAACGATACAGTGCTGAGGTGGCACTCACTCACTCACACACACACACACACACACACACACATACAAACGATACAGTGCTGAGGTGGCACTCACTCACTCACTCACACACACACACACACACACACACACACACACCACACATACAAACGATACAGTGCTGAGGTGACACAGTGATAATGTGCTCAACAACGAATTGAGAGTCTGAGGGTTCAAGTCCCACAAAGACCAGGATTTTTACTCCCCACACCACCTGACAGTCATTCAGATGAAATGAAGATAAACCAACACCCTGTGTGCAGCATGCACTTTGTGCTTGTAAAAGAACCCACAGCGCCAAAACAACTGTTCCTGGGAACATTCAGTAGAAAAAACACCCACAACAAATTATAATTCCAGACAGAAACCAGACCTAACAAACATGGGTGGTGCTGCATTGTGGCCACTGAGCTATCCCCTGGAGAGAGAGAGAGAGAGAGAGAGAGAGAGAGAGAGAGAGAGAGAGAGAGAGAGAGAAGCCCGAATTCCACACACGCAAATCTGCAGGCACATAAAAAACAACAACAAAGTATTGCAACAACGCGCAAACACACCCCAAAGGCACTACTACCCACCTCTCCATAGCTGTCAAACTGTTTGCCCCATGACAAAGGCATACCCACCTCTCCATAGCTGTCAAACTGTTTGCCCCAGGACAAAGGCACTACCCACCTCTCCATAGCTGTCAAACTGTTTGCCACAGGACAAAGACACTACCCACCTCTCCACAGCTGTCAAACTGTTTGCCACAGGACAAAGACACTACCCACCTCTCCATAGCTGTCAAACTGTTTGCCACAGGACAAAGGCACTACCCACCTCTCCATAGCTGTCAAACTGTTTGCCCCATGATAAAGGCACTACCCACCTCTCCATAGCTGTCAAACTGTTTGCCACAGGACAAAGGCACTACCCACCTCTCCATAACTGTCAAACTGTTTGCCCCAGGACAAAGGCACTACCCACCTCTCCATAGCTGTCAAACTGTTTGCCACAGGACAAAGGCACTACCCACCTCTCCACAGCTGTCAAACTGTTTGCCCCATGACAAAGGCACTACTACCCACCTCTCCATAGCTGTCAAACTGTTTGCCCCAGGACAAAGGCACTACCCACCTCTCCACAGCTGTCAAACTGTTTGCCCCATGACAAAGGCACTACCCACCTCTCCATAGCTGTCAAACTGTTTGCCACAGGACAAAGGCACTACCCACCTCTCCATAGCTGTCAAACTTTGCCCCATGACAAAGGCACTACCCACCTCTCCATAGCTGTCAAACTGCTTGCCACAGGACTTTTTCCCGGTGCCCCCAAAGCCGAAGCCGTTCTTGCAGGTGCCCAGGTCCAGGCGGGCCTGCCCTGTGGAGAACCCCAGTCGACACAGCCCCTCGTCCGTCACCGTGCCCTCGTAGTACCACTTGCCTGACACACCACAGTACTCACATCATGTCACAATAACACATATACCATGGGGGGAAAACGCACGTACAGAGAAAAAACAAGCAACGCAAACCCTTCATCCATCACAGTGCCCTCGTAGCACCACTTGCCTGACAGTGACACACCACAGTACAATACTGTGCTCACATTGCAACTTATAATACATCATGAGAAAAAAAACACATATATACACACAGTCAGAGAGAACCCCAGTCCACACAGCCCCTCATCCGTCATCATGCCCTCTTAGTACCACTTGCCTGACACACCACAATACAATACCATGCCAGCGTTGCAACAACACAAATAACATCGGGGGAAATATACAGAGACAGAGAGGACACAGCCCTTTGTCGATCACCGTCCCCTCGTAGTACCACTTGCCTGACACACCACAATACAATACCATGCCAGCGTTGCAACAACACAAATAACATCGGGGGAAATATACAGAGACAGAGAGGACACAGCCCTTTGTCGATCACCGTCCCCTCGTAGTACCACTTGCCTGACACACCACAGTACAATACCATGCCAGCGTTGCAACAACACAAATAACATCGGGGAAAATATACAGAGACAGAGAGAGAACCCCAGGAGACACAGCCCTTTGTCAATCACCGTCCCCTCGTAGTACCACTTGCCTGACACACCACAGTACAATACTGCGCTCACATTGCAACAACATATAACAAGTGGAAAACACACACACACACACACACACACATGTGTGTGACCTCTGACCTCCTCCGACGACGGCCTTGTTGGAGCGAGTGCCGTGCCATCCCTGAGCGTCACGTGCCTGACACAGCGTCCCCTCTGGGTCGATGGCTGTCATGGCACACACAGGTCAACACTGTCAGTCATGACAATAACAATATCTAAATAATAAATGTGACAACAATGACGATAATAATAACAATGATAATAACAACAATAATCATCATCATAACATCATAATGACAACAAAAATAACAATAATATTAATTCATAATTATAATCAAAATGATAGTTACAGTTCATTACTATAGCTCTTTCAAACCTCTCAAAAAAATAACAATTATATTAATTCATAATTATAATCAAAATGATAGTTACAGTTCATTACTATAGCTCTTTCAAACCTCTCAAAAAAATAACAATAATATTAATTCATAATTATAATCAAAATGATAGTTACAGTTCATTACTATAGCTCTTTCAAACCTCTCAAAAAAAATAATTATAATCAAAATGATAGTTACAGTTCATTACTATAGCTCTTTCAAACCTCTCAAAAAAAAATAACAATAATATTAATTCATAATTATAATCAAAATGATAGTTACAGTTCATTACTATAACTCTTTCAAACCTCTCAAAGCATTTTACGATAACACATCAGCCAGACACAAAACACATGAGAACACACACACACACACACGCACACATACACGCATGCACACTCACACACACAAAAATAAACATCATCATCTTCTTAACCATAACCATTATAACATACTGCTGCTTTATCTCATCATCATCATCATTGTAACATGATTTGTTACTACTTGTCATCATCAATACCATCATCATTTGAAAATACTTGTTTATCATGTATTCATTATGATAACTATCATAATTAAGGAATGCATTTACCGCTTTATCACCAGTCCATTATATGTTGTTTACTAATTCATTCTGAACAAATCCCAAATGACAAACTTTCAAATAAAAAAAAGATAAAAAGAAATATAAGAAAGATATAAAGAAAGACCAGTTACTGTCTTCCTGGCTTGCTTGGGAAAATGAGGTCAGTGGCTGAGTTCCATCCCTTGTTCTGTTCATGCTTATGCTGTGTGATACAACAGTGAAGACAGGGAGGTGTGAAATGACCAGTTAACTCTTTCCATACGAACGGCGAAAGAGACGACATTAACAGCGTTTCACCCCAATTACCATCATCAAAATATTGCAATATTGCAAGCAGAAGGCTCTTATACTGAAGAGGTGAATGTTGACAAAGAATACCACAATTCTGACGATGGAAGCTAAAGGTTGGGTCATTCAGACACCCACTGGACATCCGAGGGGTCTGTGTAGAGGAGAAGAGAGGACTGGCCGTACTGAGTGAGTTAACTTGATGTTCCGTAGCAGTAGTGAGTTGTGAAGAGAGCATCAGAAAATATACCTACAGGGTTACAGCTTCTGCACCATTTACTCACCCATAGCGTCACCTCGGTCGTGAGCGTTCATCTTCCACTTGTGGCTTCCTGTCCACACAAAGCACTGCCACATCAGCTGGACACATTTCCCTCCTGACACATTTCCCTCCTGACACATTTATCTCCTGATACATTTTCCTCCTGACACATTTCCCTCCTGACACATTTCTCCCAACACACATTTCCCTCCTCACACATTTCCCCATGACACATTTCCCTCCTTACACATTTCCCTCCTCACACATTTCCCCAAGACACATTTCCCTGCTGACACATTTCTCCTAACACACATTTCCCTCCTCACACATTTCTCCCAACACACATTTCCCTCCTCACACATTTCCCTCCTGACACATTTCTCCCAACACACATTTCCCTCCTGACACATTTCCCCATGACACATTTCCCTCCTGACACATTTCTCCCAACACACATTTCCCTCCTGACACATTTCCCTCCTGACACATTTCTCTCCTGACACATTTTCCTCCTGACACATTTCCCTCCTGACACATTTCTCCCAACACACATTTCCCTGCTGACACATTTCTCCCAACACATTTCCCTCCTCACACATTTCCCCATGACACATTTCCCTCCTCACACATTTCTCCTAACACACATTTCCCTCCTGACACATTTCTCCCAACACACATTTCCCTCCTGACACATTTCCCTCCTGACATTTCTCCCAACACACATTTCCCTCCTGACATATTTCCCCGTGACACATTTCCCTCCTGACATTTCTACCAACACACAATTCCCTCCTGACACATTTCCCCATGACACATTTCCCTCCTGACATTTCTCTCAACACACATTTCCCTCCTGACACATTTCTCTCCTGACACATTTCCCTCCTTACACATTTCTCCCATAACATATTTCCCTCCTGAGACATTTCCCTCCTAACACATTTCTCCCATAACATATTTCCCTCCTGACACATTTCCCTCCTAACACATTTCTGACACATTCCCCTCCAGACACATTTCCCCTATGACACATTTCCCTTCTGACACATTCCCCCTTTCACATTTCTCTCCAGACACAGTTCCCTCCCTCCTGACACATTTCCCCCATGATATATTTCCCTCCAGACACATTTCCCTCCTGACAATTTCCCTCCAGACATATTTCCCTTCACTGGCTTCAGACACATTTCCCTCCAGACACATTTCCCCCAGACACATTTCTCCCATGACACATTTCCCTCAAGACATTTCCCTCATCAAACCTAGCTCACCCAACTCTTTCTTATCTTTCTTCTTCTTATTATCACTCTTATCATTATATATCATACACAGTTATATGAACAATGCTTTCTCCACTGCAATGGGAATTCGACTTAAACTAGGAGGCACGACTGCACTAGCTCTTAGTGCCGCAGCCTTGAGGGCTAGGTGGCCTTTGGGAACCATCCCAACGCTGACTGTCCTAAAATCCTCCTGGCAGAAAGAGTGGGGATGTAGCTTGGGCAATACACTCTCCACTACAATCAAATTCTGGCCCAGATAGTAGGGACAGCAGTTGCCTCCTCTGCTGTACTTATAATCAAGGTTGGATATAACTGACTATCATACATATCATGTCAAACATACAAGCACAATGTCTGTTCAAAAACACTGCTCTCACCAGCAGAATGCGCTGACTTGCGAGCACCTTTGCCTTCCCGCTGATCCAGCAATGTTTCGTGGACAATTTGCAGAATGGGTAAGCAGAAAGCCTGTTGTTTCAAAGCACAACATAACAACACTTAGAAATTTTAGTCAGGTAATTTTGAAATAACTCGCAAGATTAACCATGCTTCCCCCAACTCACCATTCAACCCCACCCTCCTCTTCTACCTTCTAAACAATAACGTTGAAATGTGAAAATTAATACAATCACCAGTATGTGTGATGAAACATGAAACTAGATTCCTCTTTCACACAAGACAGCTAAACTTCCTTCTTTTTTTTTTTTTTAATCCTGTATTATGTTAAAGTATGACATTTTATGATATGAGATGATATGATATATGACATGATATGTTATAATATGATATAATACAATAAAAGTTGGCTAAAGTACATAAAAATTTCTTTACACTCTCATAAACTTGCAAAAATAAAGCGGGTTTTCCTCCGATTTATATTAATATTAAGAAGAACGAGAATATCAAGAACAAGAAGATTGAGAAGATCAATAATAACAATCATTATCATATACTACTACAAAGACAAACAACTACTATTACTACTACTTTTACTACAACTACTTCTAATAATAATAATAATAATAATAATAATGAACATTTGTACAGCATTTGCCCTCCTGCACTAAGTGCATTAAACATAACACAAAGGCATAGTGAGTAATACTTTACAATGAAAAGAAAATTTTCTTGCAAGTTAAAATACAAACTCTCTAAAACATACTGTTTCAGAAACAGTGTGACTTAACTCACATCTCACACACCTCTCCCACCTCACCCTCCACCTCACACACACACACACACACACACACACACACATTTAAGCACACATAAATGGAAAGACGGTCTGTCTGAGGATGGTATATCATAGGGGAGGGGAGGCTGTAGAAAGATCTAGCTTAAAATATTGTTTTAACAAGTGCATTCTAAGATTAGATTTGCAGATTTTAGAGAGGAAAAGTATTTGTATTTGTATTTGTATTTTTTTCTTTTTGTCAAAACAGATTTCTCTGTGTGAAATTCGGGCTGCTCTCCCCAGGGAGGGCACATCGCTACACCACAGCGCCACCCTTTTTTTTCTTTCTTTTTTTCCTGCATGCAGTTTTATTTGTTTTTCCTATGGAAGTGGATTTTTCTACAGAATTTTGCCAGAAACAACCCTTTTGTTGCCGTGGGGTCTTTTACGTGCGCTAAGTGCATGCTGCACACAGGACCTCGGTTTATTGTCTCATCCAAATGACTAGCGTCCAGACCACCACTCAAGGTCTAGTGGAGGGGGAGAAAATATCGGCGGCTGAGCCGTGATTCAAACCAACGTGCTCAGATTCTCTCGCTTCCTAGACGGACGCATTACCTCTAGGCCATCACTCCACACTGCCTGATAACTGATATTTTATTGGCTTCATTTCCTGTTACCTGAACACCACCAAACTCTACACTATTAAAATAATAATTAAAAGCTGAGGTTAACAAACACAACAAACAAAATACTCACCCCTGTTTTACCAGAACCTGTCTCAGCCGCCTGTGAAATTAAAAAAAAAAAAATCTTGTTTCTGGGTTGTTCTTTTTTCATATTTCAAAACAAAGTATAGGTATCAATTCCATGCATACACACACACACACACACACACACACACACACACACACACAAATAATAACAATAGGAACATCATGTGGATGGATTTTGTTTTAACCTAAAAATTTTAGGTGTGTTCTTCTTGGCAAATATCACTTTTCAATTTAAGTGCACAACCTAACTCTCTTTCTTCCTAAGTCCATCCAAGTTCCACTGTTTTCATATATAGAAAAACAAAATATGCGAATCAGATGTACGTGACTTAGTAAGTTAACAGAACTATTCACTTACCATCAGAACATCTCCTCCTCCAAGAATCATGGGAATGGCTTCTGCCTGAACATCAGTTGGCAAGCTGAAATTGACATGGATGGAAAACTTCAAGTTGAGTTCAATACCATATCTGATCCAATTTCTGAATCAAGTCACCTTTCACTGGATCAGCATCACTGTCAATTTATGTTCTGCAGTTATCTGCATGTCACCACCGGTTTGTTTGTTTTTCATTAGTACTGCTCTGAACATATACTGAACAATTTTCATTTATCAGTGTAACATTTATTGAGTTATTCATTATGGTTATATTTTCATGTGTTATGATGTGTATGTGCATGCTTGTATGCATTTGTCATGTGTGTGTGTGTGTGTGTGTGTGTGTGTGTGTGTGTGTGTGTGTGTGTGTGTGTGTGTGTCTGTCTGTCTGTCTGTCTGTCTGGATCAGCATCACTGTCAATTTATGTTTTGCAGTTATCAGCATGTCACCACCGGTTTGTTTGTTTTTCATAAGTACTGCTCTGAACATATACTGAACAATTTTCATTTATCAGTGTATCATTTATTGAGTTATTCATTGTGGTTATATTTTCATGTGTTATGCTGTGTATGTGCATGCTTGTATCCATTTGTCATGTGTGCGTGCGTGCGTGCGTGCGTGCGTGCGTGTGTGTGTCTGTCTGTCTGTCTCTCTATCTGTGTGTCTGTGTGCAAGAAAGAGAGAGGGAGATGGAAACATACAGTAATAAAGTCTGTCTGCCTGCCTCTCTGTGTGCATATGTATCTGTGCATGCACATTTGTCATTTTATGTATATCTGTGTATCATGTGTGTGCATGAGGAAGTGTGCAAGTAGGTCTCTGTATAGGTCAAGAGTGTCACAAGTAAGGTATCAAATTTTATGAATCTGATCAACACTTTTCACAGATCATAAATTCATGACTTTACAAAAAATAAATAATCAAGTAAAAGAAGAAAGTGATGAAGTCATTCAAACTTACCTCCAATCCATCTCTTCCACAGCTTGGGCAATTTCTGGCATAACGCCCATTTCTGTAAAATATATGTGTTTGTATTAAAGCTAACATTGCGTATGATAACAAGCTGTTGAACTAAAACCAAAACAAACACTGCAATGAATTAACAGTCTGGTACAATACAATACATATAATAATATGATACAAGTATTGAAACTGCCTGAGAAACCTCCATTGATGATTAAAAAAATATATATATACACAGCAATAATGTAATACAATACTGATAATGAATACATATATATAGCACACTATTCAGAAATCTGCTCTAGATGCTTTACAAAGACATACATTTTTTGCTTACATAAAACATTACATCAATATTAAGTATGCACACAAAAATGTGACAAGCAAACTACACACACACACACACACACACACACACAATGCATACATACACATAAACATAAATTCAAACATCAGCCCCCCCTCCCTCCCCCATCCACCCCCCCCCTACCCCCCACCACCTTAATCACCCCCTCCCCCCCACACACACAAACAAAAACAGTGCATACACACATGCAAGCGACCAAATATATGAACACACACACACAAACATTCATACACATGCATGCGTTTGTGTATACATGCATGTAATGATGTATACAAACACAGTCAAGCACAAGGGTGTGTGTGTGTATATATATATATATATATATATATATATATATATATATCTTTGTAAAAATGTGTGGGGGTTGGGGGTGGGAGATATGGGCGTATATGTGTGTGCTTGTACAAGTAAGTGTTCATCTCTGTGAGTGTGTGTTTGCGTGCGTGTGTGTGTGTGTGCCGTGGAAGCTGCGATACGTAGACTAGAAATGAGTGTGTGGAGGAGGGGGTTGGAGGAGGTGCAAGGTAATGTGTGTGTGTGTGTGTGTGTGTGTTGGAGCTCATGTACGTTTATATGTATTTGACTGTACTTTCATATCTGTGAAACTGCATGTTTGGTGCATTTCTGTTATGCATGTGTGGGTATATGTGTGAATGTGTGTCGTCATATTTTACATTCATTCGCTTAATTATCACCATTGTTGTCTTATTTATTTATTTTTATTTTTTTTTATTATTATCATTTTATTAGTATTACTATTATTATTACTACTACCTTTTTCTATATTATAATTATTATTTATTTATTTATTTATTTATTTATTTATTCATGTAAGCTTATCTATTATTAAGCGCGTTGGGTTACGCGTTGGGTTACGCTGCTGGTCAGGCATCTGCTTGGCAGATGTGGTGTAGCGTATATGGTTTGTCCGAGCGCAGTGACACCTCCTTGAGCAACTGAAACTGAAACTGAAACTGAGTCAAGCACACCACGGGCAAATGAGTGGACCTGCCACAACGAAACGTATTGCAGAGGGAAGAGGTGAGTTTTGAGACCAGGTTTGAAAGTGGTAAAGGAGTTATCAGGAAGACTGCTCCACCACGTCTTTGGCGATTGACAAGAAAACGACCTGAGTCCGAAGGTCTTAGATCTTCTCCTGAGAAGTCGACTATCAGAAGAACGGAGCTGGCGGAGTTCAGCCACACACTCGGGGCCAGCCAGTTTGACACGCTGACTGCAATGATCTACAATTTTCAGTAGTGGTGACCTGTGCAAAGCGTTCCGCGGGTTCGACAATGTATCTGACTCTGACTGAGTGAAAAATACTGATACTACTAATAATAAAGCAGCATTAAATCTTGTTTGTGGTAGACCAAATCAAAAGCGCGCTTCTTACTGATACGCATGTACACGATAGCAACGAAATACGCTTATTAACAATGAAACTTTCAAAGAAAAAAAGAAAACCATTTCGAGAATTTCATGTTCTAAAAGTTTGCTTTCAGTGTCAACTTTCTTTACCTTCGAATGCAGTCATCGTGATGCAGAAAATAGTAGCGGTCGACCGATCGAAAGTTAGACAGCGCCACGAGTGGGACAAGAGGCAGACGAATTCGAGTGAAGCTAGCGACTCAAAATCCATAAACGGTTTACTCTGATTGATAGAACACTTTGAGAATAAAGAATATTTTACTGTTTGGGAACCTCTGTCGAAATAAGAACTGTTATGGTGGTGGGGATGGCGGAGAGGGGAGTCTGTTCATAATGTGTGATGAATTCAAACTGTGATTATCTTCTTTTTTTTTTGCATAGCCGAGTCATACAGAGGAACACGCACACAACAGACATGTATAGTACTATTACAATAAGTATTGTATTGTGTTGTAGTTGTAGTGCAGTGTATGGTGTTTGTAGCTTGCACCTAATGGGAGGAAAACCCTACCAGTTAATCCATAGTATAAAATTTGGAGGAGTTAGTTCCCCTGAAATCTGCGTGTGCAATGTGGTACCGTTTGTAATGACTGAATAAAACTCCGGAACTCAGTTCATTTACTTGGCCCAAAGCATAGAAACAAGCTAGCAAGTTGACAAGTAACAGTAGCAATTGAACAACGCTACAGACATCACAGTGTTCTATTGTATTCACTGGTATTTCTTTTTTATCTCCTTCAAGGCCTGACTGAGCTGAGTTGGGTTACGCTTCTTGGCAGAATGTGCAGATCCACATTTTTTTTTTTTTTTTTTTTTTTTTTTTTTTTTTCAACTAGAACTGCTGAAAAGTTCTTCAAGTTATCATACCAGGTAAAACAAATATCAAAAGCTCTCTTCAGTGTTGTCATGGGTTGTTTTCTTTTTTCCATGCACCGCATTCAGGACAGCGGTTGGTCGTTCATCTGGAAGACCTTAATCCAGACCACCACTCAAACTGAGTCTGTAGTGTATATCGAGGAGGGATAAGGGTTGGGGTGGGTGGGGGGGGGGGGCGGCGGGCGGTGGGGGGGGGGGGGGAGGGAGGGGTAGGGCAGGACCAGGCACGATGTTTATTCAATGTTCCCCTTTGGAGCATTGAAACAGTACACATTACCATCATTTCTTATCAGCAAAGCGACTGATGTAAAATAGATTTTAAAAGTCGAAAAAAAAGTAAAATTACACAAACACAAAAAACCTACACGAGCAAACAAGCAAATATGCATGAACAAGTAATTTTCCCTCGAAAAAGACAATATTATTTCCCCTGTCAATAAACAAACTTTTATTGAAAAGAAACACGTATAGTCGAGACGAAGGCTTTAAGATTTACATATATATTTTTTCTGAGGAAACAGTAATTAGATTTGATAGAGTTTGGTCGGGTTCTATATATGAATATGCAGATGAATATTTTTTTCTGATGTTGTCAAAAAGTGGGAACAAAAACATACTGAAATTCATCACCAAGAAAACTGGCGGTTCTGAGACATTTATCACATGTTTTTTCATTACTGGGTAAGCTATCGAAACGTTAACAAAATACTAAAGTTTATTTTTAAAAAAATTTAAAAAAAAAAAACAACCTTTTTGGTGGTGGATGAATCCTCTGTGTTTAGTGAGATACGACGTTTCGAACCATAGGCCCGTTGTCAAGTGATGAGAAGAGGACAGTGTGAATAGGAAAGCCTTTGTGAGAAAAGGGTGATGACATCTCACTACTTTCTGTTTTGATGGGCCATGCACACTAAAACACTTGCTGATCACCATTCAGTGCAATACATACTCACTCACACACAGACACAGACACACACACACACACACATATATATATACACACACACACACACACACACACACATACATATACATACATACATACATACACATATATATATATACAAATATATATTTATATATATATATATATATATACATATATATACCAATCTATATACATACACATACACATGTATATACACACCTATACACACACTCATACACACACACACACACACACACACACACACACATATATATATATATACATACACATATACATGCACATACTATATATACCAACACACATACATACGAATACACACACATGTATACACATACATAATACATATACACACATGCATACACATATACACACATATATACACATACATATACATATACACACAAATGCATACACATATATATTGCTTATCGAAACGTTGTTTACTAACAGGCTGCCGGTAATGTCATGATCTGTATGTTGATTATTGTTTGTATAGTATATCACGGCGCTATGTGACTGAGTGGGGAAGTGTGACTGAATTCTTACTTCATAATGCTTATAGCATATATTTAAATTGGTTACTTTTATGTTAGTGATGTTTTATTTTACGAGAATAGATTGATTTTATGTTAGGTGTACAATGTGTAGTTCATCAAAATTTTACTATTCGTTTATCTCTATTGATTCTCTGTGTCGTTTTTAGCTTTTAGCTTGATTTATTAGTGGTGTGTGTGTTTGTGTGTGTTTGTTTGTTTGTGTGTGTGAGTGTGTGCGTGTGTGTGTGCCACGGTAAGTGTGTGTGTGTGTGTGTGTGTGTGTGTGTGTGTGTGTGTGTGCCACGGTGAGTGAGTTAGTGTGTGTGTGTGTGTGTGTGTGTGTGTCTGTGTGTGTGTGTCAGTGTGTGTGTGTGTGTCCACCACTTTATGAAGAACTATCTTCTATCTAATGTGGACCGTTCCTCCAAACCTTTTTAACTAGATTTAGATTTGGTATTTGTGGGATTAATATGCACGAGTACCGCTATAAAAACGCACGCAATTCAGTAACGTACGTTGTGTCGTTTGACTGAGAAGAGAACTAGAGATGCAGTTCATTTTTGTCTTGATGTGCCTTGTGATGAATGAGCTCTGTTTGAAACAGTCCAAACAAGTATCATGAACATCAATGCTTGTTTCGATTCTGTTGGTTGATCATCTACTGATGATGGCATTATTCGAAACTTGTCAGGATATCTATATAGAGCTTTGAGTTTCTGAGAGACAGTGTTGTCTAAGTTTATGTCAATATTTAGCTGTGAAAATAGTTCTGGTGAAATTTACAAATTTTGTATTGCCTCTTGTTCATATTGGACTGTGGTTTTAAACAAATAATCTCGGCCTCAGTCTCAGTCTCTCCACATAGTGTCTTTCTCCAGTGACCTGGATGGCATCAGATAACAACCCCAGAGACATTTTATACACACATTTCTGTATTCAAACTTATAATGCTATTGACCTCTGTGAATGAGGATGTTGTCAAACAATTTGCTATATCTTTGTGTGAGGCGTTCAAGCACGTCATGCTGTTGACATGGAAAAGAGTAGCACTTATATGAGGAGACATGGATATGCACATGACAACGCAGACAGACAGACACACAGATAGCAAACACTCAAACTGGTTACATTCGAGAGCAAGCGTACAAACACGTATTGTTGATTGAAGAATTTATTGCTCTTTTATTTCAATGTCATGTCATCTTCAGCTTCCATAAACAACAAAATAATTATGTGCATCAAACTCAGGTCATTATCACAAGTGTAATGCACGAACATTTCACAACTCACAAAGAACATTATAAACCAACTGTTTTTCATCCTCTGTCCATCTCGTTCCGACATTGTTATGAACTGTGTTGTTTTTAAAGTACATGAATACTCATGACAAATAAACAGGCAGAAATAAGCAGCTCTTTGTTGAAGACGTTTAAAACATAGTTAACGATCCCATGGCCTTTGCGGACATCGGGGCAGTGAATTCATGTCCACAGTGTCCACGGCTGGGTACAGAAAGGCGGGACCCAATCCTCTCGTTCTGCCGTTGTAACCTTCTTTAACCCAAGTCAGGCAGCCATTCACTTCTGGATGGAAGGAGTCACGGGCCTTTCTCCAGGACACAGCACCATGCCGACACGGGCCTTTCCCCAGGACACAGCACCATGCCGACACGGGCCTTTCCCCAGGACACAGCACCATGCCGACACGGGCCTTTCCCCAGGACACAACACCATGCCGACACGGGCCTTTCCCCAGGACACAGCACCATGCCGACACGGGCCTTTCCCCAGGACACAGCACCATGCCGTAACGGGCCTTTCCCCAGGACACAACACCATGCCGACACGGGCCTTTCCCCAGGACACAGCACCATGCCGACACGGGCCTTTCCCCAGGACACAGCACCATGCCGACACGGGCCTTTCCCCAGGACACAGCACCATGCCGACACGGACCTTTCTCCACACAGCACCATGCCGACACGGACCTTTCTCCATACAGCACCATGCCGACACGGACCTTTCTCCACACAGCACCATGCCGACACGGACCTTTCTCCACACAGCACCATGCCGACACGGACCTTTCTCCACACAGCACCATGCCGACCCGGACCTGACCACTGGTTCGAGAAATCCAACGTCTGACCAGCTCTGCCATAGTGTCTCTCAGGCTGAAGACCTACAGACAGCAAATCTTTCTCAGACACAGTTTCGGCCAGACTGCTGCTGAATGACATCTCTTTTTTGTTATTTTATCCAAAGCCAAAGGATAGCGCTTGTGAAACTCTGCGTGTGTGTGCGGGTGTGTGTGTGTGTGTGTGTGTGTGTGTGTGTGTGTGTGTGTTTAAAAAAAAAAAAAATATATATATATATATATATATATATATATGAAGCTGGGAGCACGAGTATTTGGTGTCTTTGTTGTTGTTGTTGTTGTTTTGTGTTTGTGTGGCTTTTTGTTTTGGTGTGTGTGTGTGTGTGTGTGTGTGTTCGAAACCAATTGCTTGAGGAGACTACAACACATCTCCTACAAGGAGCACAAGACCAATGACTATGTGCGGAACCTGGTCAGCAACCTTGTTGGGCCCCAAGAACCACTGCTGGCGACTGTCAAACGACGGAAGATGGCATGGTTTGATCACGTCATACGACATAACACCCTCTTCAAAACCATCCTGCAAGGGACTGTAGAGGGAGGGCGCAGACGGGGGCGGCAGAGAAAGAGCTGGTCCGATAACGTCAAGGAATGGACCAAAATGACGATGCCAGATCTCCTCACGACAGCTGCCAACAGAACGGCGTGGCGAGCTATGACATCTTCCTCATGTCCCCCCAAAGACCCCAGCGGTCGAGGGAATGAGTGAGTGAGTGAGTGAGTGAGTGAGTGTGTGTGTGTGTGTGTGTGTGTGTGTGTGTGTGTGTAAGAGAGAGAGAGAGAGAGAGAGAGAGAGGAAGTCAACAAAAGGTGTCTTCACATCATCATGGCCTGGCTTCGCTGACGAAGATCTAGGAAGGGCGTTGTCCACGTCTGATGCAGGCACGCTCATGGCTGACAAGGCCAATGCGGGAAAAGCAGAGTCGGCCGCAGCGGTTGCAAGGGAAAGTCTGGTCTGGGTTCACATCATAAACCAACAATAAAACAACAATAGCAAAAAGGCAATAACAAAAAGGCACTTTCATGTAGTCATACCCAGGGAGCTGGAATGACAGCAAACGTAACAACTAAATTTCTGGCTAAAAAATCGTCCTTTTCTTATAACTCGTGTCCACACAAAACAGACAAAATATCATGTTGTCGTTTCTAGTTGAACGAAACAAAAGGCTTCTAAACTACCCAGAACATTGTGGAGAAAGACTTAAAAATATGAGATAAGAACATAACTCTATTCACTATTCGTAATCAAGTTATATCCAGTCTTAAATACAGGAAGACAGACAACTTAACGCACAGATATCTATACGAAATAAAACACTGACAGATAGATATATACAAGAAACGTGTCTTTTTCCATTTACATGAATAAAACGTGATTGATATTAATCAAATGAACATATCAGACAGGTGTTTTCATCATACATACATTCTGTCTCCATTTAAACCGATACATCTGGATTACGAAAAGCGTTGCGTGTGCGCGTGTAATAAATTATCAACAAAATACAAAGCTCTTCTTCAAACAACTGATACAGAAAGACACACGCTGAAAGCACTTCGTATGTGGAACGTTCAGCACACACCCCAACGCAAGGCAAGTCATAGTTGTGAATTGAGTCATTCCCTTGGTACCCTGGTATCAACGTCAACTCAGCATGTCCGCCAAAACTTTGGACCGCGTAGTCTGGAGCCAAGCCAACCACGAACCAGCACCCAAGGACTGCAGCTGGCGCCAGCTATAAACCTACCCAGTGCCAAGAGCAAGTGGACCTGAAGTAGTCTCCAACTAACGTCAGTTGTTGGATCAGCTGTGGAGGAGTCGGTTTTGGATTTTCTTCAGACATGTTCGCTGACCAAAAAAAAAAACAAAAAACAAATCAGCTCCCCGTGAGAAGCACGCCTGGGGATCAGATGTAGGTGGCAGTCCTGTCATCCAGGTTAGCGAAAATGATCTCGTCCATCTCGGAGTCCAGGTAGTCACTGACGTATCCCCCGTGGCGGTCAGACCCCTCGTCGTCCGTGCTGTCGCTGCTGTCACTGCTGTCGGACCGCATGTCCGTGCTGGAGTCGAAAAGGGATCCGAACCCCCGGAACGTGTCGTCCGAGGACGTGGTGGAGGAGTCGTCCGAGTCACTGCCTGACTGGCGGTCCCTGGCCAGGGGGAGAGCCGGCAGGGCGAGGATCTCGTACTGACCCCCGTCCTCGCTCTCGTACTCCCCCACCAGGGTCAGGCTGCCCTCGCTGCCCTGCCCCGACACGTTGTCCGGGGGGCTGCCCTCCTGGAACGACTCCTCGGGGATGGGGGAGGGGGCGGAGGGCAGGATGTTGATGGGGAGGGACTGGGTGCTGCCGTTGTTGTAGCCCTTGTTCAGGTACCCCCCAGAGCCCGGGTCCACACCGCTGGACGTGCCGACTTCCTCGCTGAAGATGTTGTTCAGACTGCCGCTGCGGACCCCGGCAGGCAGGGTGGCTGTGGAGATGACCGGAGACCCTGACGGCGATGGAACGCTGATGGCTGCTGCCGTGGTGAACGTGCTTCCCGCGGAAGGCCTGCCGCTGGTGGTGGTGGTGCCGGAAGTGCCGGGGACGTTCAGAACCCCTGCAGTGCCGTTACCAGACACTGCCAGTCTCTTGCTGTTGGCGCCAGGACTGCCGTTGGGAACAGCCAGGCGGTTGGGGTTGGTGACGTCGTTGAAGACGGTTTTGCTGGCTGAGGTCAAGGCCAGGGGGTCGGTGCTGCTCTCGGTGCAGGCGTCGCTGTTGATGTAGAACTTGACGTTGGGCACCGACATCATCCTGGACCTCTGTCTGCTGCCACACATACAGTGGGGAGTCATTTTGTACTGTGACTGCGCTTTACAATGATAAACATGTATAAATTGAAGGATAAAAAACATAACAGTGTATACAAAAAATCAACGAAGGCAACATCCCCGTCTCCCATCACATGGGCCCAAATCACAGCAAAATACACATCACATTCACCACAGTCAAAATGCACATCACATTCACCACAGTCAAAATACACATCACATTCACCACAGTCAAAATACACACATCACATTCACCACAGTCAAAATACACATCACATTCACCACAGTCAAAATACACACATCACATTCACCACAGTCAAAATACACATCACATTCACCACAGTCAAAAACACACCACATTCACCACAGTCAAAATACACACATCACATTTACCACAGTCAAAATACACATCACATTCACCACAGTCAAAATACACACATCACATTCACCACAGTCAAAATACACATCACATTCACCAGTCAAAATACACACATCACATTCACCACAGTCAAAATACACATCACATTCACCACAGTCAAAATATACACCAAGGAACCAGGATTCACAAAAAGTACACATACAAAAATATTAATCACAAATACATACAGGTCAACATAAAGGACTCATCTAGCAATCAGATCAAAGCAAACAGAAGATGAGAATAATTCAGTTTGAAAAGATAATTTGTGAGTGTTCTCTTGAATTAGGGCGTTGAGGTGTGACGAATGCGTGAGGGTCCACTGTCTGGGCCATAGTTTGGGCCATAATCTGATTGAAACATGGGATGGGCCATAGTTTGGGCCATAATCTGATTGAAACATGGAATGGGCCATAGTTTGGGCCATAATCTGATTGAAACATGGAATGGGCCATAGTTTGGGCCATAATCTGATTGAAACATGGGATGGGCCATAATGTAACTGAAACATGGAATGGGCCATAGTTTGGGCCATAATCTGATTGAAACATGGAATGGGCCATAGTTTGGGCCATAATCTGATTGAAACAAGGGATGGGCCATGATCTGATTGAAACATGGGATGGGCCATAGTTTGGGCCATAATCTGATTGAAACATGGAATGGGCCATAGTTTGGGCCATAATCTGATTGAAACAAGGGATGGGCCATGATCTGATTGAAACATGGGATGGGCCATAATCTAATTGAAACATGGGATGGGCCATGGCCATGGTTTGGGCCGTAATCTAATTGAAACATGGGATGCGCCATGGCCATGGTTTGGGCCATAATCTAATTGAAACATGGGATGGGCCATAGTTTGGGCCATTATCTAACTGAAACATAGGATGGGCCATGGGCATGGTTTGGGCCATAATCTGATTGAAACATAGGAGGAGTGGAAGCGTGTGAGGATAAGGAGGATGCAATAACAAACGCATCTGACGTCTTATTTCCGATGCACATCTGCATTTTTCACTTCCTTCCGAAAGGAGCCGTGTTTGAACAAAGGTTAAATTAGCAATGTTTCAATCAAGGTTTGACAATGCGAGTATCATTTCGAGCAATGTATGTATCAGTCGTTCCTTTCTTCACAGCATGGAAAAAATATTATCATATCTGGAGACACGCATGATAGTTCTACCGTTCCCTCAAAGGAAAAGAGACAGACCGACAGACCGAGACAGAGTGCTGTATCCACAGTTCTTCCCCTTCAATCTGTGTGACTGGCGGAATGAACATACACACCTTGTTGTGAACACTGCTCATTTCGTCTTGAGGGGGAAATTGTGGATACTGCCGCAACAGAGACAGACAGAGTGAAAGGTGGAGGAGGGGGCAGAGAGAGAGAGATAGAGAGAAAGTAACAGAGAGACAGAGACAAAGAGAGACACTGACACTAAATAAAGTTTCATGGTGAAGCAACCGGCCTGCACAAAACTGGGAATGGGGAGGGGGGGAGTGTGAGGAGGTGGGAGCGAGTGGTGGAGGGTACAGGCGGAAATGGAAGTGTGAGGAGAGGGTCACAGATGTGATTATTTTTGTTTGTACGGAATTCTTCACACAATGCAACAGTGAACACAGACGAGCGTGTTTTTGCACGCAATGTGCAAGAAAAGAACAAAAGAACTCGGAACTCAGAATGATTCAATTGTAGAGGTCTGGCCCATTACAAAGGGGTGAGACAATGCATTGAGTGACAATATGTTAGATACTGTTGTGTCCGCTTCATATTGTTCATGCAGCTTTGTCTTAAGTCTAGTGCTTCAGAACGAAAGAAAGAAAGGAAGAAAAGAAAGGAATAACTCTCACCCCCCGGTACCGGCGCCAAACGACTGAGCCTGTCGGGACGAGCGACGTCTGACCAGTGCGGGTGACCCCCCCTGCCCCGTCTCCAGCCACGCCACACGGCTGCCGGACCGACCTCGCTTCAGGTCGGCCTCGGCCGCAGACCTGTGTCGCTGTACCCGTCTGTGGGACACAACGTATTCAATTCAATTCAATTCAATTCAATTCGAAAACACTTTATCAATCCACATGGGACGGGCGCAATAGCCGAGTGGTTAAAGCGTTGGACTTTCAATCTGAGGGTCCCGGATTCGAATCTCGGTAACGACGCCAGGTGGGTAAAGGGTGGAGATTTTCCCGATCTTCCAGATCAACATATGTGCAGACCTGCTAGTGCCTGAACCCCCTTCGTGTGTATACGCGAGCAGAAGATCAAATATGCACGTTAAAGTTCCTATAATCCATGCCAGTGTTCGGTGGGTTATGGAAACAAGAACAAACCCAGCATGCACACCCCTGAAAACGGAGTATGGCTGCCTACATGACGGGGTAAAAACGGTCATACACGTAAAAGCCCACTCGTGTACATACGAGCGAACATGGGAGTTGCAGCCCACGAACGAAGAACAAGAAGAGTTCGCATGGAAATTAACGAGTGCAGTCACAGGCTCGTTGTAGAGGGGGTGTGGGAACAACACAGGGTTACCGGGATTTGAATCTCACGGAACAACAGGAATGATCTGACACGTATAATAATCATCACCGTGCTGTGGAATGTCCCCACCTAAGTTGCCTTTACTGCTGGGAGAAATGAACAAAACAAACGAAACTTTTGTTCATCTGTCTGAAATATTCATTGTCAACTTTCTGTGGTGATCGTAGAAGGATCATCAGTGGGGTAATTAAAGTTTATGCTTTATACAATGAAACGCAGCAATTCGTTTCACACACACACACACACACACACACACACACACACACACACACACACACACACACACACACACACACACGCTCCACTGTTCATTGATGATCACAGTTCGAGGCCCCGTTTGGGGATGGTGTTGTGTCCTTGGGGAAGGCACTTTAGTCCCATTTTCCTCTCTCCACCAGGTGTGAACGGTACCTGGCATGGTCGGGGAAGATTATAACATGCTGAAGGAGAAGACTGGATCCCTCCTTCCTCTGCCAAGCCGAAAACACAGTTGGCATTTAGTCACAGCTCCGTGGCCGTAAATTAAAATTTAAAAAATTTTTTTAAAAAGGCAAGGAATCTTCATCCTTTTCTTTGTTTGTTATCATTTTAGTCTTTTGTGAAGGACTATGATGTTTGTTATCATTTTAGTCTTTTGTGAAGGACTATGATTCTCAAACCAGGAGGCAAAATTGCAATAGCTCTTAGTGCTGCAGTCTTAGGGGCCTAGCTGGTCTTTGGGAACCATCCCCAACGCCGACGTTCCAAAAACCTTCTTGGCCGAGAGAGTGGGGATGTAACTTGGGCAAGACACTCTCCACTGCAATCAAACTCTAGCCCAAATAGTCGGGACAGCAGTTGCCTCCTCTGCTGTTCTGATGGTCATGGTCGAACACGACTGACAATCACACTTTACATTGTTACTATTCACCTGAAGATGGCGGGGGAGCTCAGATTCCGCCGGTAGAGGGAGGGCGACATCTGGGACACCCTGGACACACGGCGCAGCAGGTTGGGGGAGCCCTGAAGTCGCCGGATGGCCGCCGGGGAGGCTCCGGCAGGGATCAAGATGCTGTTCCGGGCAAGGGAGCTCATCCGCCGTAAGAACGACTTGCGACGGAGATCTCTGTTGGGTGAGATAGGGCGGTGCATCAGTTGATTCACATGAGATGGAAGAAGGAGGAGGAGAAGAAGGAGAGGGAGGATTAGAAGGAGAAGCAGAAGAAGAGGAAGGGAGGAGGAAGAGGAGAAGAAGAAAGAGGAGGAGGAGCAGAAGAAGAAGAAGAAAGAAAGAAAGAGGAAGAAGAAGAAGAATTCTTTTAAACTGTTATAAGCTTGCAAAAACAAAGCAGGCTTTCCTCTGATTTATCTGAAGAAGTGGGATGGATGGTGGGAGGAGGAGGAGGAGGAGGAGGATTTTTTTTTTTAATATCTTGAGTGCAAGAAAACAAACCAGCAAGCAAACAAAAGGACAGGAAGAAGCTGTACTCACCGTTTTGGAGCGATTCTGAAGAACAGCTGAAGCCACACCACCATTCTATCTGTCAGTTAAATCAGATAGAAAATAAAATCAGAAACAATGAGGGGCATACATTATGTTGGTTTGCATCTATGTATCTATAGGTGAATGGATGGTGGGATGGATGGATGGATGGTGGGATGGATGGATGGATGGTGGGATGGATGGATGGTGGGATGGATGGATGGTGGGATGGATGGATGGATGGATGGATGGATGATTGGATGGTGGGATGGATGGATGGATGGTGGGATGGATGGATGGATGGTGGGATGGATGAATGGTGGGATGGATGGATGGATGATTGGATGGTGGGATGGATGGATGGTGGGATGGATGGATGGATGGATGGTGGGATGGATGGATGGTGGGATGGATGGATGGTGGGATGGATGGATGGATGGTGGGATGGATGGATGGATGGATGGTGGGATGGATGGATGGTGGGATGGATGGATGGATGGTGGGATGGATGGATGGATGGTGGGATGGATGGATGGATGGATGATTGGATGGTGGGATGGATGGTGGGATGAATGGATGGTAGGATGGATGGATGGTGGGATGGATGGATGGTGGGATGGATGGATGGTAGGATGGATGGATGGATGGATGGTGGGATGGATGGTGGGATGGATGGATGGTGGGATGGATGGATGGTGGGATGGATGGTGGGATGGATGGATGGTAGGATGGATGGATGGTGGGATGGATGGATGGTGGGATGGATGGATGGTGGGATGATTGGATGGTGGGATGAATGGATGGTAGGATGGATGGATGGTGGGATGGATGGATGGTGGGATGGATGGATGGATGGTGGGATGGATGGATGGTGGGATGGATGGATGGATGGTGGAATGGATGGTGGGATGGATGGATGGTGGGATGGATGGTGGGATGGATGGATGGATGGTGGGATGGATGGATGGTGGGATGGATGGATGGTGGGATGGATGGATGGTGGGATGGATGGTGGGATGGATGGATGGATGGTGGGATGGATGGTGGAATGGATGGTGGGATGGATGGATGGTGGGATGGATGGTGGAATGGATGGATGGATGGTGGGATGGATGGATGGATGGTGGAATGGATGGATGGATGGTGGGATGGATGGATGGATGGTGGGATGGATGGATGGATGGATGGTGGGATGGATGGATGGTAGGATGGGTGGATTGGTAAGCGGGTGGTAAGTGGTTCTTTCTTTTCATCCCCACCTTCTTCTTCTTCATCGTCATCCTGTTTATTATCATCGTCGTCGTAGTAGTCATCGTCATCGTCATAATCACCATCACCATCATCATCATCACCATCATCATTAGGAACAGAGACAAGATAAAATCATAAAATCGTCTTGCCATTATATGCTTTGGTCTTTTTGTTCCCCTCTGCCTATCTGTCAGTCTGCTTCAGTCTGTCAGTTTATCTGGTATGAGACTTGTAGTAGTAGTTGTAGTAGTAGTAGCAGTAGCAGTAGGAGGAGGAGGAGTGGAGGGAGAAGAAGTGGTAGCTACAGACACAACATCGTAATCGTCGCTGTCGTCGTTATGACCATCATCATTAGAAGTAGTAGCAGCAGTAGTCGAGATGGTCGTACTGCTGTCAGCAGTCATGGTCGTCTATCAAAAAGCGGAAATGACGATGCGCTGTGCCGTCATCCGTGGTTGTATCATCAATATCACCATCATCATCTTTATCTTCACCATCACCACCACTACCACCATTAGTGGAGTGATGGCCTAGATGTAACCCGTCCGCCTAGGAAGCGAGAGAATCTGTGCGTACTGCTTCGAATTTCATAGTCGCCAGTATTTTCTCCCCTTCCACGAGACCTTGAGTGGTGGTCTGGACGCTAGTCATTCTGATGGGTCGATAAACCGAGGTCTTGTGTGCAGCTTGCACTTAGCGCACGTAAAAGAACCCACGGCAACAAAAGGGTTGTCCCAAAATTCTGTAGAAAAAATCCACTTTGATAGAAAAACAAATAAAACTGCAGGCAGAAAAAAAAAGGGTGGCGCTGTCAGTATAGCGACGCGCTCTCCCTGAGGAGAGCAGCCCGAATTTCACACAGAGAAATCTGTTGTGACAAAAAAGAGTAGAATACAATACAATACAGAATTCTGTATAAAAAAATCCACTTCGATGGGAAAACAAATAAAAATAGGCAGGAAAAAATCAACAACAAAACAATGGGTGGTTCTCAGTTTAGCGACGCGCTCTCCCTGGGGAGAGCAGCCCGAATTTCACCTGGAGAAATCTGTTGTGACAAAAAAAAGAGTAAAACAATCCAGTACCACCACCTCCACCACTACAGTCAGCCACCAGCAGCAGAGGGAGCCCACCCCAAGACTCACCTGGCACTGAGGCCCGGGACTGTATCCAGCGGGAAGGGAGGTAACAGAGAAGGGAGAGCACTATGAGGGCCAGAGAGCTGATGAACTCGGGCTTAGGGGTCTCCAGGAAGGGGCCGATCAGCAGGAAAGCGATGACCAGCACCACGATCACCGGCAGCACGATGTTCACCTGCACAGCACAGTGCCTGGGTTCGGATCTGGCTCGTCCTCTTTTCAGAAAGGGAGTCTTATTTTACAACCAACACTGGCTGTTGTTGTTGTTGTTTTGTGGGGTTTATTCTTTTTTCTTTCTTTTAAATAAGGATGATATTGATACTGACAGTTTTTTGTGCCGATTTGAAACGCATGCAAAGGCTAACAAATGGCCCTCGTCTGAGTGGCCTATCTATTTGTCTGCTTATCTGGAGGGGACTGCTCTCTCTTTGTATCACTCTTTGTTTTTTTCAGGTACTATAACTTATGAGAGTCTGAGGAAAGAACTTTTGCTGAAATTTCAGTGCTCGAAGGATGGCTTTCTCCTTTGTTTGTGTCATTGTGTAATGTGTGTGAAGATATTGGGCGGGGGGAGGAAGTGGGAAAAGGAACAAGCAGGAAAGAATACGATGTCCGGTACCACGATTACCAGCAACACAATGTTCACCTGTACAGCACAGTACCTGGGTTCGAACCTTGTTCATTCGTTGTGCAATGTGTGTGGAGGAGGTGTTGTTTGGAAAGGAGGTAAGGAGGAGGGGGGAAAGAAGGCGACAGCAGCACCGCGACCACCGGCAACACGATGTTGACCTGTATGACATGGATACAGCACAGTGCCTGGGTTCGAATCTTGTTCTTTTCGTTGTATAATGTGTGTGGAGGTGGTGGGTGTGGGAGTGAGGTGTTGGATGGAAAAGGGGCGAGGAGGAGGGGGGAAAGAAGGCGACACCAGCAACACGATGTTCACCTGTATGACATGGGTACAGCACAGTGCCTGGGTTCGAATCTTGTTCTTTTCGTTGTATAATGTGTGTGGAGGTGGTGGGTGTGGGAGTGAGGTGTTGGATGGAAAAGGGGCGAGGAGGAGGGGGGAAAGAAGGCGACACCAGCAACACGATGTTGACCTGTATGACATGGGTACAGCACAGTGCCTGAGTTCAACACTTTGTTCGCTTCGTCTTGTCGTGAAATGTAATGGATCTAGTGGGGAGGGGGGGTTGAAGGGAGTAAAGTGATAAGGAGGGAGGGAGGCGATCACCGGCACAGTGCCTGGGTTCGAATCTCGTTCGTTTCGTCTTGTAATGCGTGTAGAGGTGGTGCGGCTGGAGAACATACGTAACATTTTAGACAGGGGAACGTCTGTTTGTCTGAGAGAGAGAGAGAGAGAGAGAGAGAGAGAGAGAGACAGGGGAGAGACAGACAGACAGACAGACAGACAGAGAGAGAGAGACAGAGACAGACAGACAGAGAGATGTATGTATGTATGTTTGTGTGTGTGTGTGTGTGTGTGTGTGTGTGTGTGTGCGCGCGCGCGCGCTTGTGTCTGTCTGTCGTTTGTCTGTCAGTCTGTTTATGTGTATTTGCGTGTGCCTGTGCACGTGCGCGCATGCGTGCGTGCATGTACAAGCGAAGAGCGATCAAAGCTAAACGATAAACAAACAGATGAATAAGCAAATAAATAAATACAGGCTGACCTTATAGGGTCTGACTTTGTCCTTGTCCTTGAAGCGGAGCACCAGCAGGGCCAGGACGGACATTCCGTGGAACAGCCACACGGAGAAGATGAAGAATCGAACCAGCTCCCCTATCTCCGCCACCAGGATCATGATGGTGGCGATCACCAGCTGTGCACACACACACACACACACACACACACACACACACACACACACACACACACACACATCCGCGCATTACAAAACATTGCATAGTCTTCTAACCTACTCCTGTCGCAACAACTCGACGACATCGACAACCACCACCATCACCACCTCCACCACCACCAGTAGCAACAAAAGTCTTTGAAATGAAACGAGAAATCACGTAACAAGAAGTAGAAACTTATAAACTGACAACATATCCCGGCACAAAAACCCCGCAAAAACAACAATCATCATCATCAGAACAACAATATAATTACTAATTCATTTATTTACTTCAACAAATGTTTTTCTTTAGATAATTAAGAAAAAAAAATCACGACCAACCTACCCGGGTGTACACCGTGAGGATGGGAGTCTTGCTGCGCACGTGGATCCATGACGCAACTTCCGGCATCTGTTTGTCCTTCACCGCCACTCCGGACAACCTGTCGTCGTCAACATTTTGTTTTGTTTTTATTTCTTTTTCTTCCTTTTCACACCTCAGATTGGTTTAATGCAAACTCCTTTCATAGCAAACTACATTGAATCGATCGAATTAAATCACTACGATTCAAATGAACCCGAATCAAATCTATCCTCTGATCAAATCATATCAGTTCGTTTGGAATAAATCAATCAAAAATAGATAAATAAGTGATAAACAAAACATGTAAGAATTAATTGATTACTTAGAATCAAAGGAAGCCAAGCCAGGCCAGTATCAGTATCAGTATCAGTAGCTCAAGGAGGCGTCACTGCGGTCGGTCAAATCCATATACGCTACACCACATCTGCCAAGCAGATGCCTGATCAGCAGCGTAACCCAACGCGCTTAGTCAGGCCTTGAGAAAAAAACAGATGATTAAATAAAATAGAATAAAACAAAATAAACAAATAAATTACATTAGATTTTTTTTTTTAAAGAAGAGAAAATAGATAAAAAAAAATAAATAAGATAAAATAAAGTAAAAATAACAAAAATTTAAATAAACAAATAAAATAATAATTTAAAAAAATAATCATAGATAAAGATAAAAATAAAATAAAATAAAGTAAAAATAACAATTTTTTAAAATCAATAAATAAAATAAATTGAAATAATAATAATTTAAAAAACCTTCCATCCCTAATCAAATCAAACTAACCGAAGTCAAGCCTTGCAAAACCAAATAAAACCATCCCAAAATCGAATCAAAACAAACAGCTGAAATCAAACCAAACCAAATCAAAAACTAGTTATGTGAAACAAGACAAACTACCTGGGCTGTTTTGTGTGTGGATGTGTGTGTGTGTGTGTGTGTGTGTGTGTGTGTGTGTGTGTGCATGAATGCGCGCGCGCGCGCGTGTGTGTGTGTGTTTGTGTGTGTGTGTGGGCGCGCGCGCGCGTGCATGCGTGTGTGCCTGAATGGGTGCGTGTGTGTGAATTTTTGTGCTGCGCGTGTGAATGTATATGTTTTCTTGTTGTTGTTTTTTTGTTTTTTTGTCAACCATTCATGTACCGAACTATCCTCCCACTTATCATGCATTCACATGTAATTACCTGTACTGACACCTGTACGTGTAATTACCTGTACTGACACTGACACCTGTACGTGTAATTACCTGTACTGACACTGACACCTGTGCGTGTAATTACCTGTACGTGTAATTACCTGTACTGACACTGACACCTGTACGTGTAATTACCTGTACTGACACTGACACCTGTGCGTGTAATTACCTGTACTGACACCTGTACGTGTAATTACCTGTACTGACACTGACACCTGTACGTGTAATTACCTGTACTGACACTGACACCTGTGCGTGTAATTACCTGTACTGACACCTGTACGTGTAATTACCTGTACTGACACCTGTACGTGTAATTACCTGCCAGCGGACAGGAAGGTGCCGTTGAGAGATCCCAGGGCGGTGAGGCCCACCCCGATGGGGATGATAGCCATCGCCTCGTCCTTCAGCACTCGCTCAGCCCACGTCTTCAACACAAAGAAACATGGTTATGCTTCTGCAGCCCACGACTTCAACACAAAGAAACATGGTTATGCTTCTGCAGCCCACGACTTCAACACAAAGAAACATGGTTATGCTTCTGCAGCCCACGTTTTCAACCCAAACACAATGTGGTTCAGGACTACCTAGCACTAGCCACGTGTTCAACCCACTGTTTAAGTGAGAGCCACGACTTCAACCCAAACACAGTATGGTTCAGGACTACCCAGCTGTAACCACTAACAACGTGTTCAACCCATTATTTACCTAACGGCCACGTCTTCAACCCAAGCACAGTATGGTTCAGGACTACCCAGCTGTAGCCAAGTGCTAACCCATTGTTTACCTAACGGCCACGTCTTCAGCCCAAGCACAGTATGGTTCAGGACTACCCAGCTGTAGCCAAGTGCTCAACCCATTGTTTACCTGAAGGCCACGTCTTCAACCCAAGCACGCTGTGGTCATGTTATGTATCTAACGTCCTGAACCCAAACACATTACAGTTATGTACCCGTTACTCACGTATTCAACCCCAAAACATGGTTATGCACTGATATCTCAAGTCTTCAACCCAAACACATTAGGGTAATGTACTTGTTACTCACGTATTCAACCCCAAAACATGGTAATGCACTGATATCTCACGTCTTCAACCCAAACACATTAGGGTAATGTACTTGTTACTCACGTATTCAACCCCAAACATGGTTATGCACTGATATCTCACGTCTTCAACCCAAACACATTAGGGTAATGTACTTGTTACTTGTTACCCACGTATTCAACCCCAAAACATGGTTATGCACTGATATCTCACGTCTTCAAGTCAAACACAGTACAGTTATCCACTTGTTGCTGATGTCTTCAAACCATACACATTGTGATTTTGTACTTGATGCGGTGCTCACATCTTCAAACAAAATAATATTAGAGTTATGTCTATTGTGCTCTGGTTGTCCAATGCTTGCCACCGCCACCCCACCCCCCCTCTCTCTCTCTCTCTCTCTCTCTCTCTCATACACACTCACTCTCCCTTTCTCTCACTCACTCACTCTCTCTTTCTCTCACTCATTCAGTCACTCTCTCTTTCTCTCTCTCTCTCTCTCTCTCTCTCTCTCTCTCTCTCTCTCACACACACACACACACACACACACACACACACACACACACACAGAGCGAACGAATGAACGAATTTTTGTGTGTGTTGTTTTGTGTGTTTTTTTTAGGGAAGTGGAATAAGCATACATGTGCTTTTTTTTCATCCAGCCTCGGGGCAAATGGAAAATGAAAATGAATCAAAACATCCACAAAGTAACAAATAGATGAAGAAATAAGGACATGACATTCACATACACATTTAAACATACACATCTACATAATCCTGATACAAGCATCATATTATGAAGGAAAACGATCAATGCCCCCCCCCCCCCTCCAAAAAACAAAAGAAACAAACAACCCCCCCCCCCCAAGCTCCCCTCGCGGCACCCCCCCACCCCCCAAAAAAAAACAACAACAACAAAAGCACAAACAAAAAAAACAACAAACAAACAAAAAAACATCAAGAAAATGTTTAATTCTGGAAAGCTGATAAATCTTTTTGGATAGAGTTTTGTATAATGACAATATGACTGGACCAAGGTAAGTTGTTATCAATGGTGACTCCAAGAATTTTATGATTATCAACTTCTTCTATTGGTTGACCACCTAGAAAACAACTAGATGACTGACTTATCAATTAACTAACTACCTAACTTACGCATTGAACAAATAAATGAATAAAAAAAAATAATTGCCCTCTTACTCACCACACCAATGGCCTCTGAAGCCAGCATCTCCTCGCGTGACATCACCGTGAAGTATGACGTCACCACCAACATGTAGATCACCATCACTAGCGGGATGACGGTCTTCACCAGCCGAGGAAGGTTTCTGAAATGAATGAGTAGCACCCCCCTCAAAAGTATCACCAGGACAAAACAAAATGTGATGACAACAACACCAGCAAACAACAGGCAACAGTTCCACAAGCTGCAATAAGTTATGAAGGGAAAGCAAGCAATCAAAAGAAACAAAGACAAACGAAACAAGAAACCACGGATTGACATTCAGCATGACGAACAAAGGAGAAAGCGGATCGATGTCATAGCTGTGTGAGGGCGTGGGAAACAAAAACAACAACAAAAAAAAACATGGCAGAGTGAGGTTGAGGGGTGGGGGTAGGGGGAAAGGACTGGATGGGGGAGGGGGAGATGAAGAGGGAGGTGCGGGGGAGAGGGAGGAAGTGGGGGGACGGGTGGGAAGGTGGGAGGACGTGAGGCGTGAGGAGTACAAAGTTACGGAACGGAGGATATAGTAAGTCCGTAGTTCCCATGCACTGATACTTACCTGGGCGGTTTCTTTAGGCCGCTAGTCACATGGTTAACGTTGGACCTACAACAGAGCGGCAACAGAACACACGTTTCAGGGGGAGTGCAAATGCACCGGGTGGGGGGCGTCACGTTCATGCTTAGTACTTTCTTGGTGCATACGCACCTGGAAGATGGGTAACATGAGTCATGATGACTTCGATGAAAAACAAAAGCACAAGGACTTTTAGCGTTATGGTTACTTTGGTGCAAACGCACCGGTCAACTACCGGTTACTCTGGTGCATATTAGCCGAACAGTCATGACACTTCCTGTTTCTGTGGTGCACATGCACCATGGAGATCTTAACAACACTTGTTTATTTTTAAACAAATGCACTCGGCAGATCTTACACGACTATGCTGTTAGTCTAGTGCAAAGTCACCGAACAATTAAACACTCCTTAATCTGTTTGTGCAAAGGCATCGACTTGAGTGATTTTTGTTTATTTGTTGGCTTTCTGGTTTTTGTTGTTGTTTGTTTACCTCCTTTTTACGTGCCTGCTTCAATGTCTATTTCCCTATCAAGTTGTATCTATCTTTCCACATAATTTTGACAAGGAAATAGATATTTTGTTATTTTATGAGCATTAAGTACATACTTTACACCGGACCACTTTATATCGTAATCTCATCCAAATTTCTAGCAGTCAGACAGAAATACGAAAACAATGGAAAAAGAATCCCCCCCCCCCCCCCCCCCCCCCCCCCCCCCCCCCCCCCCAAAAAAAAAAAGTCCCCGGGACCTTATTTCACGAGCAGTAATCGCATCACGCGAGCACCGGTCAGTGTACGCGCCATAATTAGACGTACATACTTCCGGATTACGCTGCTAAAACACCCAACGGCAAACCATGACGGTTGTCTTGACGGTTTCTAGTCTGTTAAGTTTGGTCCGTGAGATAACGTGTGTACGCGGCAAGGGCTTTAGCAAACATAGTTCATCTCTACCATTCATATTGAGAAGAAAGGGGGCGGGGTGTGGACGAGTCTATATCTGTGGAAAAGAACCAACGATGATACAGATCAGGTCAAGGCCTATGGCGGACACTCTTCTTTTTCTTTGTATAAGGGATATCTTCTTTTTTTTTCTTTTTCTTTTTTTTGTACCCCTCAGCACCATCGACCCCCTTACCTCGTCCTACCCTGGTGTACTGACCATCACCACCACCCACACCCCCACCCCATCCCCCAAACACACAGCCATACTGGGTACAGGGAGGTGTGACGGGTGGGGGTGGGGGTGCTACACCGAACCCCTAAACATACCCACACTCAGACTGGAAAGAGAGAGAGAGCCAGAGAGACAGAATCTTCAAAGACAGTTTCCTTTGAGCGTGACTGTCTTTTTCTTGACAGAAAAAAAGTCAGGATGGTTGTGGAGTGACAGCCTTGAGGTAACGCGTCCGCCTAGGAAGCGAGAGAATCTGAGCTCGCTGGTTCGAATCACGGTACAGTCGCCAATATTTTCTCCCCCTTCACTAGACCTTGAGTGGTGGTCTGGACGCTAGTCTTTCGGATGAACGATAAACCGAGGTCCCGTGTGCAGCATGCACTTACGCACGTGAAATATCCCACAGCAACAAAAGGGTTGTCCCTGGCTAAATTCTTACTGCATGCAGGAAAAAAAAAGGGGGGGCGGGGTGGCGCTCTCAGTGCAGCGACGCGCTCTCCCTGGGGAGAGCAGTCCGAATTTCACACAGAGAAATCTCTTGTGACAAAAAAGAAAAATGAGAAAGAGAAACGATAAAATTAATTTTTTAAAAAGGGGGACTAAAGGAAAAGACATGGAAGCAGAGCGTCCAAAGTCTTCACAATATCAACGAGAACTACAGGTAGCACGAACAAACAGAAGAAAGGAACCAAAAGAGGGGAAAAAGAGACAGGAATGCACGTCGGAAAAAGAAGACTGAAAGAAGGTGTGTTTTCCAGCCGAGCTACATTCATCATCCTCAGAATATGGCAGAGTTTGAAAGCTTTTTGATATAATATATATATATATAGAGAGAGATATAGAGAGAGAGAGAGAGAGAGAGAGAGAGAGAGAGAGAGAGAGAGAGAATAACTGTGGAGATCTGCTGGTCATATACAAAAGATAATTATTTTATGAAGAATTAAATAAAACGAAATAAAAACAATAATGAAATAAAAGAGGTATGCATTATAGAGCTGAATCATGTACACAGACAAATGAAAGCTATTTCACAGCAGTCATTCACACGCATGTATTTCTCTTATTTAAACTGATGAAAGACGAAACTCCAATAAAAATTTGTTTTAGATGCACGTGGTTACGTGAAGACCTTCTTTCGTAACGATGCCATTTTTCATTTCATGAAAGAATTTTTCGTAAGATCATTTTTTTATGTGGTTCCTTTTCTGTGTGTCTGTGTGTGTTTCTTTGTTGTTGTTGTTGTTTTTTTTTTTTGTTTTTTTTTTGTTTGTTTTTTTTTTACATGATATTATGAATGAATGAATGATATGGATACTTACAGAGCACCTATCCTCGGTCGGAGACCAAGCTCTAAACGCTTTGCAAACACAGAGTCATTTGCACAACAGGCTGCCTACCTTGGTAGAGCCGACTGTCGCCTGCCATTGGGCGCTCATCATTCGTTTCCTGTGTCATTCGTCATATTTCAGGCACTCGCACATAGACACTCAGACAGACACGTAACATTAAATACTGTCTCGTGCAAAGAATAACAAAAACAACAATTCAACCCTCCATGGCCTTGCAGGAGGTGACTGGTGAAAGGGACTTAACTGATATCACCCCAGCGATGGCCCTTGAAATCGGCTAAGCGACAAAACAAACTACTCTTTAAGGGAAAAAAAATGGGAGAAAACCGCGTCATTAAGACTTGCAAGTCTTTCTGGCAGTTCGATTTTCTTATATTATTTCTAAACGTCAAAGCGATTACTGCGCTGCAGCCTTTCAATAACGACGTGATCGTCCAACTTTGTGGATTCCCTGCAGACCGACGGCGGAATACACTGATGGCATCTCCGATGAACAAGTGCGCCATACCATGACGTTGTACATCAGACCATCTGAAGATATGCAAACATCAATTTAGAAAAGAAAGCTACGCTGGTATGAGCATGCAACATGATCCAATGGCATTGTGAAACATGCAACAAGATCCAAAGGCCTTGTGAAACATGCACCAAGATCCAATGGCCCTGCTGAAACATGCAACAAGATCCAATGGCCCTGCTGAAACATGCAACAAGATCCAATGGCCTTGTGAAACATGCAACATGCGACAAGATCCAATGGCCTTGTGAAACATGCACCAAGATCCAATGGCCCTGCTGAAACATGCAACAAGATCCAATGGCCTTGTGAAACATTCACCAAGATCCAATGGCCCTGCTGAAACATTCACCAAGATCCAATGGCCCTGCTGAAACATGCAACAAGATCCAATGGCCTTGTGAAACATTCACCAAGATCCAATGGCCCTGCTGAAACATTCACCAAGATCCAATGGCCCTGCTGAAACATGCAACAAGATCCAATGGCATTGTGAAACATGTAACAAGATCCAATGGCATTGTGAAACATGTAACAAGATCCAATGGCATTGTGAAACATGAAACATGCAACAAATCCAATGGCCGTGTGAAACATGCAACATGGAACAAATCCAATGGCCTTGTGAAACATGAAAATGCAACAAATCCAGTGGCCTTGTGAAACATGAAAATACAACAAATCCAATGGCCTTGTGAAACATGAAACATGCAACAAATCCAATGGCCTTGTGAAACATGCAACATGCAACAAATCCAGTGGCCTTGTGAAACATGCAACAAATCCAGTGGCCTTGTGAAACATGAAAATACAACAAATCCAATGGCCTTGTGAAACATGAAACATGCAACAAATCCAATGGCCTTGTGAAACATGCAACATGCAACAAATCCAGTGGCCTTGTGAAACATGCAACAAATCCAGTGGCCTTGTGAAACATGCAACAAATCCAGTGGCCTTGTGAAACATGAAAATGCAACAAATCCAGTGGCCTTGTGAAACATGCAACAAATCCAGTGGCCTTGTGAAACATGCAACAAATCCAGTGGCCTTGTGAAACATGAAAATGCAACAAATCCAGTGGCCTTGTGAAACATGCAACAAATCCAGTGGCCTTGCTGAAACATGCAACAAATCCAGTGGCCTTGTGAAACATTAAAATGCAACAAATCCAGTGGCCTTGTGAAACAATCCTTCAATGAAGTGTTGAGGGAAAAGGACCGAAAGGAAAGCAGAAAAAGAACAACAACAACAAATTAACAATGATGGACTGACAACCTTGCAGAATGGATAAGAAAACCACTTGCAGAGACACAGACTATTGACGCACAATCGACAGACCTGAATCAATCTGGTGAACAGTTCTTCTGTGTCAGCTCCAATGACTCATCACAGAGATAAGGGAGAGGAAGAAGAAGAAGAAGAAGGAGAAGAAGAAGGCAGAAGTACTATATTTCATTTGAGACATAAGGATTGAACTTTCATGGCACTGTCGGAAGGGGCAGAAGATTCAAAGGGATCGGGGGAACGGCTTCCAGCACGGCTGTCCCACCACCACCCTCCCCTTTTCTATCCACCCCCTCCACCCACAACCATACACTACTCTTCCCCCTTCTCCCAATACTCTGCTACCTTTTTTTCCTGATCATTCCCCAAAGAAGCCACTCCCTCTCATTTTAACTTATGACCGGACCGATATAGCAGTGGTCTCACTCTCACAAAAAGGGGGGTGACAACAGACGAGAGGTCAAAATTTACATTTCCGTTTTGCTAATCTTGGGTGAGAGGCCGGCCAGTGTCCGAGGAATGTCTGGGGGATGGGGGCGGGGCTGGGGGGAGTGGGGAGTGGGGTGAGGGAGGGGAAGGGGCGAGGAGTGGAGGGGTGGGGGTGGGGGGGAACAGGCTGAATGGAAAAGTTTGTACTGATCTTTTTGGTCGCGAAATGGAATTGCCCCAAGTTTTGTGTCACGGTCTTGTGTGAAGAAGCCGTCCTTACGTGCTAAAGCCAACGTTGGAACAAAGGCATTAACATCTTAGACTAGAACGAGTTTCTTTACTTCTTCTTCTTCTTTCTTCTTCTCGTTCGTGAGTTCGTTTACAACACCCAAGCCATGAATAACCTGACTTAATGGGCGTTAGCCGGTAGGTCGTTAAACTCAACTTTTTTTTTTTTTTTTTTTTCTTTTTTTTTGAACGGATTGAAACGCTCATTCCTTCTGTGCTATGTTCTGTCCTATCAGCCCAGTGATGCTGTCATGGAACCAGTGGACCATGGACTGACCCCGTTTGTTGTGGAGTCTTATGGGGTTAACCTGTTTCGTTAGCGTACAGAAAAGACCAGGATGCTTACAACAGTTACACGCTCACTGCGTTTTGAGCCAACACGATGTCGTCTTCTTTCTTTCTTTTTTTTCCTTATTTTTTAATCTTTTTTGCTTAAAAAAAAAAAAAATTTTTTAATCATTTTCTTAAGATCAGTGATTCGATTATGCGCACCGCGTTAATATATTTTGGGGACAGGGGCATAATTACTCAACTGACCTAACGGGGAGAAAGGCAGTGACTGCCCAGTTACAGACCTCAAAGGAAGGGAGATGATTCACTCTGACCGCATTTCCATGGGAGTTAGTTAATCTTTCCGACACCTTGAAGAAACTTCGCTGAGGAAGAAAAGGGAAGAGCAAAGCAGAAATCACCAGCCTCACTGATAACAGAATTGTTCTGGGGATTCAAATTCGTCTCGGCGCGGATTTCCATAAAGCGAGATGTGAACAATAAGTAAATCAATCACAAACAAGCAGGCCATACATTTATGTTATGGTGTGGAGCACGTATAATATGTACATTTTCTCCTGAAATAACTGTACTGAAAATATAGAAGAGAATCGTCATCACCATCACCATCATCATCATGATGTAATGAAGGAGAAGGAGGAAGAAGAGGGGGAGGAGAAGAAGGAGAAGAAGAAGAAGAAGAAGAAGCATAATAACGAAAATATTTTAAGACACCAATTCCAACAACCAGCAGAATCGCTGATGTTGCGGCGAACCATGTTTAGTTGACAGTCCTTCGCCCAACAAGTCAAACCGCAATGGTGACAACAGCAACACAAACAGACAGAGAGACAGACAGAAACAGACAGAGAGACAGACAGAAACAGACAGAGAGACAGACAGAAACAGACAGAGAGACAGACAGAAACAGAGAGAGAGACAGACAGAAACAGACAGAG
>NC_134884.1:47188851-47206351 GCF_041734735.1 Babylonia areolata
CACACTGAAAGACAAACTAGGGACTTTTTCCATTATTGCCAGACACACTGCACCACTGGAAAAAAAAAGGGGGAGTTTTCATCACTGCGAGACATAACAATAGACAAAAATAGGGATTTTCCCATCACTGCCAGTGACACTGGAACACAAGGGGAAAAAATGTGGGAGTTTTTCATCACTGCCAGACATAATGATAGACATAAAAAGGGGTTTTCCCATCAGTGCCAGAGATACTGCAAGACAGAAAAAAAGGGGAGCTTTTTCATCCTTGTCAGACGTAATGATAGACATAAAGAAGCGATTTTTTTTAAAATCATTGCCATACATATTGGAACACAGGGGAATAAAGGGAGTTTTTCATCGCTGCCAGACATACTGGTAGACATAAAAAGGGATTTTTTTCCATCAGTGTCAGAGACACTGCAAAACAGAATATTGGGGACTTTCTTTTCATTACTGCCAGACATACCGGCAGACAAAATAGGGATTTTTTTTCCATCAGTCAGAGACACTGCAAAACAGAGACAGTGGAACATGAAAAAAGGAAATCTCATGTTGTTTTTCGTCAGTGCCAGAGATATGCAATACAAAAAAGAGGAGTTTTTCATTACTGCCAGACATACTGATAGACAAAATAGGGATTTTTTTCTATCAGGGCCAGAGACAGTGCAACACGGAAAACAGTTGTTGGTGGTTGTTGTTTTGTTGTTGTTGTTGTTGTTGTTGTTTTTGTTTTTTGGTGTTTGTTGTTTTGTTTTTTTTGTTGTTTTGTTGTTGTTGTTTTTTTTGGGGGGGTCATATTTTCATCCAGTCAGAACTGAAATACAGAAAAAACCTGTTGTTGCTATTTTCAGATTTCTTTTTTAATCACTGGTAAAGCGATTTTTTCCACCAGTGCCAGAGATACTGCAAGACAGGAAAAAAAGAGGAGTTTTTTCATCACTGCCAGACATAATGATAATGATAGACAAAATATGGATCATTATTTTTAACAAGGCCAGAGACATGCAAGACAGAAAATTGGGGATTACTGCCAGACATACTATAAGACAAAATAGGAATGTTTTCCATTCAGAGTCGGAGACAGTGGAACATGAGAAAGGGGGATCTTCTCATATTTTTGTCCGTCACTGCCAGAGATATACAATACATAAAAAAGGTGTGTTTTTTATTACTGTCAGACATACTGACAGAAATGAAAAGGGATTTTTTCCATCAGCGACAGACACTGCACGACAGAAAAATGGGGAGTTATTCATTACTGCCAGACATTACGATAGCCATAAAGGATTTTTTCATCAGTGCCAGAGATACTGGAACACAAGAAAAAGGGGAGTTCTTCAGCACTGCCAGACTTAATGATGGACATGAAAAAGGTTTTTTTTTCATCACTGTCATACACACTGATACATTAAAAAAAGGGGGGGATTTTTTACCATCATTGCCAGAGATACTAGAAGGCATAAAAGGGAATTTTCTGACAGACAGGAAAAAAATTCTGGATTTTTTCCTGTCATGTAAAAGATACTGGAAGACAGAAAAAAAATATATTCTTTTGGAAAATTTGTTTTTACATCAGATACTGGAAGACATAGAAAGGGGATTTTTCCCATCATTGCCAGGGATATTAGTAGACAGAAGAAAACACTTTTTGCATACTTGTCCCAGTCAATGCTGGAGACACTGGAAGACAGAGAAAAATGATTTTTTTTTCGATAGCACTAGTTCCACTTTCAAGAAGGTGTAAATGCGTGAGGATTGATATATATACCCCATCTGTTTTTGTTTGTTTGTTTGTTTTTAAAAGAAATAAATAGATAAAAGTGCAGGTGCCAGAGGGTGTTAGATTGTTGTACCGCTTTAAAGTCATCGCTTAAAGGTGTTTGTTTTGTTTTTTCTAAAACTTCCACTGGTTATTTCATTGTCTGATATCAAACACTGTGAATCGATATTTTCTTAGATTAAACACACACACACACACACACACACACACACACACACACACACACACACAGGGAGAGAGAGAGAGAACACACGCACGCACGCACGCACGCACACACACACACACACACACACACACACACACACACACACACACACACACAAAACACGCACGCACGCACGCACGCACACACAGACACACAGATAAACACACACACACACACACACACACACACACACACACACACACACACACACACAAACATGAGCGAACAGTGACTTTTTCTCCTCCCCATCAGCTTCCCCCCTACCTCCCCCCCCCAACCCCCCCGTACCCCCCACCCCCACCCTCTCCTCGTCCAATATCACTAAGAATGAACAGACCTCTTAAACCAAAGAACGGACAAACGATCGCCGTGTCACTGAGCTGTACAGGGAACAACCACCAAAGAACATTAAAACACTTCCTTCCCCCCCCCCCCCCCCCACAGCCACACCACCACGCCTTACCTCCAAGGTCGATTATTTCTTCACTGTTTTAGTCACCCACCACAACATTCTCCTTCTCTTCTTCTTCTTCTTCTTCTTCGTCTTCTGCTTCTTCTTCTCTTCTTCTTTTTCTTCTTCTTCTTCTTCGTCTTTTGTATGTATTTGTGACTTTTCTTTGGAGAGAGAGAGAGAGAGTATAAACAGTGTTCATTAAACACTAAAACACACTGCCACGCCCCACACCTACCACCTCCCACCCCTAAAACCACCACGTCATTCTGTAACACCCCCCCAACCCCCTCCTTTTTTCCCCTGGAACATCACCACCGCAAGCCCGACTTCTTGATTCCGACCACATCATGAACAGAATGATAAAGAAACATTGCACAGACAGAAAGAAGAGAGAGACACAGAGAGAGAGAGAGGTAGTGAGAGAGACACAGTGAGAGAGACAGAGACACAAAGAGACAGACAGACAGAGACAGAGAGAGAGAGACAGAGAGAGAATGAAGGAGAAAGATCATTTCTTCACTGCTTTCATCACCAACCACAACAGAACGTTGACTGTTTGCATTAGAACTGTCCCCGCCTTCCTCCTGACCTTGTGAAGTTGGAAACCTGAAAAGGGGTTACCAAAAAGAGTCCTTCCCCCTTCCTTCCTACTCTGCAGTGGCTTGACAACCACGGTATTCAGCACACGATAAAAGGCCCTTAGGGAAATCACAACACACACACACACACACACACACACACACACACAATATATATATATATATATATATACACATACCCCCCCCCTTCCCCCACACACACACACACACAGTGTGACATAACATCATCGCCCAGGTGAACGGTGTCTGTTGTACAAACCCATTTTGGCTGAAGGGGAAAGTGCAAAGGAGAGAGAGAGAGAGAGAGGTATGTCTCTGTCTCTCTGTCTGTCTCTCTCTCTCTTTCTCACACACACACACACACACACACACACACACACACACACACACACATTCATCTTTAAATCTTAAACATTTTAGGATGTTTATCATCCATAAAATGTTCTTGTCAATATATGGGACTTTCATGTCTGTTGTTCACGGTTTTTGTTTGTTTTTTTGTTGCTGTTGTTTTGTTTTGTTTTTCGTGGGTGTGTTTTTTTACACGCATTCTGTGTTGAAAGGGACTCCGTGGCTGAATCGGATAGACGTCGTACCAATGACCCAGTGTTCACCAGTGATCAGGGTTCGAGGCCTCGTTTCAGCATGGTGCTGTGCCCTTGGCACTGTACTCTGAGTTGTTTCTCACACACCCCAGGTGTGAACGGATACCTCAATTCTGCTGGCCAAGGTTGAAGAGGACTGGGCCCCACCTTCCTGTGCCGACCCCCCCAAAACACAGTGGATATGATTTCACTGCCCTGACGGCCGATAAACGCTGTGCATGGAACATTTAACCTGGAACAATTTTTACCCTCTTTCCAAGCGGGGCGGGGAACAAAAACATGTTGTCCTTCTAAGACAGTGTGGATCCAGACCATCACTTTCATGCCAAATGACGAGGAAAAGAAGAAGAAAAAAAACAGAAAAAAAACATTCGTCGTCACACAAGATGCGATCCATACCAACCCTGGCGATACAGACTTCCGACAAAAAGACAATACCGATCAACCCCAATGTCAGCACAGTGTTAAATATCAACTATGAATCAAGTAAATAACCCATCCAGCCATCTAGAGTAGGCTACGAAAGATATTTGATCTCAACACAAATACATCTGACCAGAAAGAAAACTACAACTATAATAAGCAATCAAATAAATCAGTTCGGTTGTTTCATAAGTGCGATGAAACCATACATGTTTCTTTGACAAACGAAGTCAACAATAAAGTCAGTAAAATAAACAGTAACATTTGTCAAGCATTGACGACCATGGACTACAATTCGGTCAACGAAAGAAACAGTATTATTCAGTCAGTAAAATTACCCATATCGTTTAATCAACAATTCAGCAACCAATTTTATTCGGTCAAGTGATGAAACCAACAAAATTCAATCAAGGAATGCGTGTGTGTGTGTGTGTGTGTGTGTGTGTGTGTGTGTGTGTGTGTGTGTGCATGTGCGTGCGTGTGTGTGCGTGTATGTGTGTGTGTGTGTGTGTGTGTGTGTGTGTGTGTGTGTGTGTGTGTGTGTGTGTGTGTGTGTGTGTACGTGCGTGTCTGTCTGTCGACCTGCACGCACTCGCGCGCTTGTGTGCATTTTCATTTTTTTTTAGTTTTCCAAATCTCCATGCCCCCAGCTCCTTTGTTATGAACAAAAACCAGCCCAGACCCCACAAGCAGACACTGGCTTCATTCATGTTTTTGTTCGCTCCAAAGCTGTTCCAGAAAGGGCACTGCACTCTTCCTCCCAACCCTCCCCCTGTCGTCAGCTCGGATTTACAGTCACCACTTCAGTAGGTGTCCGTGTAAAGTTCACAGTAAACTAACTGGTGTGTGTGTGTGTGTCTGTGTGTGTATGTGTGTGTCTGTGTGTGTGTGTGTCTGTGTAGTTCCTCTCTGTGTGACTATTAAAAAAAACAAAAAAAAAAAAAAAAGAGTGGACGCTGTTGGAAGCACTGTCCAGAGAGCTTATCAGTCCGTGTGTAAACTAGCTGTGGTGTCTGCGGCTCTTCTCATGGAGTGATTATAAATTCCAAAAAACTCACGTGGACACTGTTTTGAAGCACTGGTCCTTCCAGGTTTTATCAGTCTGTGTGTGGGGGGGAGAGAGAGGGGGGTAGGGGTGAGGGGGATGAGTGGGGTGAGGGGGTGAGGGGTTCTCTCGGGTGATTAATGTCTTTTGCAAATTTTCCGATCTTCGACGTGACCGCAGATCTCTTTCTATGTCTGTCTGCCTCTCTGTCTCTGTCTGACTCTCTCTCTTTCTCTCTCTCAAGGAAGAGAGATGATGAAATATATCTCTCCTACAGTGTGTACTTCTTATCATTCGGTGTTTCCTGCTTCGATGAAACGTGCTTGCGTGCGTGCGTGTGTATGTCTGTGTGTGTGTGTGTGTGTGTGTGTGTGTGTGTGTGTGTGTGTGTGTGTGTGTGTGTGTGTGTGTGTGTGTATGCGTGCACGCTTGTGTGTATGTATTTGTATTTGTATTTCTCTTTTTTATCACAACAGATTTCTCTGTGTGAAATTCGGGCTGCTCTCCCCAGGGAGAGCGCATAGCTACACTACAGCGCCACCCATTTTTCCCCCTTTTTTTTGTTTTTCGTTGTTGTTGTTTTCCTGCATGCAGTTTTATTTGTTTTTCCATTCGATGTGGATTTTTCTACAGAATTTTGCTAGGGACAACCCTTTTGTTGCCGTGGGTTTTTTTACGTGCTGCACACGGGATCTCGGTTTATCGTCCCATCCGAATGAGTATCAATGTTCGCGCGCGCGTGGGTTTGTTTGAGTGTGCGTGCGTGCTTGAAACAGAGACAGACAGACAGACACAGACACAGACAGAGAGAGAGAGAGAGGCTTCAATGAGGTGCCAAAGCGTGCGGACAGACCCATATAAGCTGCAGCACATCTGCTGTTAAAAAAGAAAAAGATAGCAGATTCATGACTTTCCCTTAAACCCAACTCACTGATCAGGCTTACACACATACACACACACACACACGCGCGCGCGCGCGCGCGCGCACGCACGCACGCACACACACATCAGGGAGGCATGCTTTTCTTGGTTACCATCACGTCTTCCCTCTCTGTCTCTCTCTCTCTCTCTCTCTCTCTCTCTGTGCCCCGTTCACCAGTTGTTTTTTGTTGTGTTTTGCTTTCCCCCCCCCCCCCCCTGCTTTCTTTCTATATGTCTTTCTTTTACTTGCTGTTTATTTTCTGCATTCCATTCCTTTATATTTTGTCTTTCTCTTTTTTTTCCCCTTGTTTTCTTATTGATTTTCTTTATTTCTTTTCCCCTTTTTTTATAATTTCTTTTCCTCGCTTTCTTGTTTCATATTCTTTATTTCTCCCCCACCCCCCTCCATTTTTTTTTTTTATTATTTATTCATATTTTGCTTTCCGTTGTTTTGTTTTTTGGTGAGTTTTTTTGTTTTTGTTTTTTTGTTTTTTTTTTTGCTTTCATGTCTTCTTCTCTTTCTTCCTTTTTTTTTCTTCTTTTTTTCCCTCCTCTATTTCTTTTTCTTTTTCCTTCGTTTTCTTTTTCTTGCTTTCTTTTCGTTTTCCTTTTTTCTGTCCTTAATTTCTTCCCTTCTTTTCTTTTTTTTTTTACTTCTTTTTTTTTCTTTCTTTTTTTCTTTTTATCTTGCTTTCTTTTTTTTTCTTTCTGCAAACGTTTTGTTTTAACCATCGCCCTTCCCTGCGTCTGCAATATCTTTAGTCTCATGTTTCCCTGTTTGCGCTTGGTGCGGTCTGTCTTTATTTATCATTATTATCAGTAGTAGTTGTTGTAGAAGTAGTAGTAGTAGTATCCTTGTAGTTACAGACAATAGTACTAATATTAGAACAGATTTTCTCTTTTGTTTTTCTTTTTTTTATAATCCTTTTTTTTTCTTCTTTCTTTTTTTGGCGTCCTTCCTTTTCTCTCAGAATTTTTGTTTCTTTATTTCTTCCTTGTGCATATAAAGTATAATCAACACACACACACACACACACACACACACACACACACACACACACACACACACACACACACACACACACACACACACACACACACATTTACGGTGAATAGAAACGTGGAAGACAGTGTTAAACTTGACATCTGGCAAGAAACAATACCATGGGAAGATGGATTCCGTGTGTTGTCCTGTGATGTCAAGGCGACAGTTCATCAAATCTCTCTCTCTCTCTCTCTCTCTCTCTCTCTCTGATTCCGACTCTTTCTCTCTCTCTGATTCTGACACACACTCTCTCTTTCTCATTTTGGCTCTCTCTCTGACTCTCTCTCTCTCTGATTTTGACTCTCTCTCTCTCTCTCTGATTTTGACTCTCTCTCTCTGATTTTGAGTCTCTCTCTCTTATTGTGACTCTCTCTCTCTGATTTTGACTCTCTCTCTCTCTCTCTGATTTTGACTCTTTCTCTCTCTCTGATTTTGACTCTCTCTCTCTCTCACTTATGACAGAAGGCTGCAAGGTTCTGTCTGCACAATGCTGTCAGGGGTGAATGGACTGTTTGACTTGTGACAGAAGGCTGCAACATTCTGTCTGCACAATGCTGTCAGGGGTGAATGGACTGTTTGACTTGTGACAGAAGGCTGCAACATTCTGTCTGCACAATGCTGTCAGGGGTGAATGGACTGTTTGACTTGTGACAGAAGGCAGCAACATTCTGTCTGCACAATGCTGTCAGGGGTGAATGGACTGTTTGACTTGTGACAGAAGGCTGCAACATTCTGTGTGCACAATGCTCCCAGGTGTGAATGGACTGTTTGACTTGTGACAGAAGGCTGCAACATTCTGTCTGCACAATGCTGTCAGGTGTGAATGGACCTTTTTCACTTGTGACAGAAGGCTGCAAGGTTCTGTCTGCACAATGCTGTCAGGGGTGAATGGACTGTTTCACTTGTGACAGAAGGCTGCAAGGTTCTGTCTGCACATTGATGTCAGGTGTGAATGGACTGTTTCACTTGTGACAGAAGGCTGCAACATTCTGTCTGCACAATGCTGTCAGGGGTGAAAGGACTGTTTCACTTGTGACAGAAGGCTGCAACATTCTGTGTGCACAATGCTCCCAGGTGTGAATGGACTGTTTGACTTGTGACAGAAGGCTGCAAGATTCTGTCTGCACAATGCTGTCAGGGGTGAAAGGACTGTTTGACTTGTGACAGAAGGCTGCAAGATTCTGTCTGCACAATGCTCCCAGGTGTGAATGGACTGTTTGACTTGTGACAGAAGGCTGCAACATTCTGTCTGCACAATGCTGTCAGGGGTGAATGGACTGTTGGCTGCAACATTCTGTCTGCACAATGCTCCCAGGTGTGAAAGGACTGTTTGACTCGTGACAGAAGGCTGCAACATTCTGTCTGCACAATGCTGTCAGGGGTGAAAGGACTGTTTGACTCGTGACAGAAGGCTGCAACATTCTGTGTGCACAATGCTCCCAGGGGTGAATGGACTGTTTGACTTGTGACAGAAGGCTGCAACATTCTGTCTGCACAATGCTGTCAGGGGTGAATGGACTGTTGGCTGCAACATTCTGTCTGCACAATGCTGTCAGGGGTGAATGGACTGTTGGCTGCAACATTCTGTCTGCACAATGCTGTCAGGGGTGAATGGACTGTTGGCTGCAACATTCTGTCTGCACAATGCTGTCAGGGGTGAAAGGACTGTTTGACTCGTGACAGAAGGCTGCAACATTCTGTCTGCACAATGCTGTCAGGGGTGAAAGGACTGTTTGACTTGTGACAGAAGGCTGCAACATTCTGTCTGCACAATGCTCCCAGGGGTGAATGGACTGTTTGACTTGTGACAGAAGGCTGCAACATTCTGTCTGCACAATGCTGTCAGGGGTGAATGGACTGTTGGCTGCAACATTCTGTCTGCACAATGCTGTCAGGGGTGAATGGACTGTTGGCTGCAACATTCTGTCTGCACAATGCTGTCAGGGGTGAAAGGACTGTTTCACTTGTGACAGAAGGCTGCAACATTCTGTCTGCACAATTCTCCCAGGGGTGCAGGAGGGTCAAGTTTTGGAGTGGTTGGCTTTCGTTGTCGGTTATCTTGTGGCCACGTGTGGGGGATGGTCTCCCTTTCGTCCCCCCCCCCCCTTACCCCCACTCCACTCTCCACACTTCTCCCCCTTCCTATGAACCTCTCTCTCTCTCTCTCTCTCTCTCTCTCTCTCTCTCTCTATATATATATATATATATATATATATATATATATATATGGGGGGGGGGGGAGGGTCGACAACCGCTAGGACAGTGCGGCTATGTCGGTCTGTCACGTTCGTCCTGCGACTGAAACTATCAATGTTTTGTCTCCATTCCTGAGAAGAGTATCATGAAGGGTTACAAACATGACTTCACTACTACACGACACGAGTTCCCCATGGCAGGCTTTGGATTTGTGATCCAGCGATAAGCAGTGATCATTGTTTGAGCCCCTGTTTATTCTACATGGTGCTGTGCCCTTGGGAGAGAAAGATGCTTTGACATCATACCGAATCGGAGGTTCGAACCCTGACACTGGTGGACACTGGATCAATTGGCCAACACGCACACAGATGTTTCACTTTGATTAAAAGAAAGCAAGTGTGACAAAGATGATACACATACAAATTATTATGCAAGCAAGAGATAAAAATTATCATGCAAGTAAGAGAGAAAACAGGTGTGTGTTTTTTTAATCGCTCACTTATGTCAGTACATGCATTGAAAAAGTCGACATTTAAACCCTCACTCATGCACACAACGACATGACACAATCATCATAATGTTCTACAATGGAGTGGTGGGTCAGTGGTAACAAGGGCATAAGACACTGAGGGTACAGCGTTCAATCCTACGCTTACCAGAATTCTTCTACCGTCTCCCTTGAGTAGTGGTCTGGACGCTGATCTTTCGGATGAGACGACAGACTGAGGTCCCGTGAGCAGCATGCACTTTGCGCATGTTAACGAACCTAGGGCAACAAAAGGGGTGCTGGGGGCAAATTTCTGTAGAAAAATCCACTCTGGTAATGAAACAAATATACGTGAGCGCAGAAAAAAAACAACAACAAAAAACAACGGGTGGCGCTGCACAGCGGCGACGCGCTCTCCCCGGGGAGAGCTGCCTGAATCTTACATGGAGATACCTGTATACCTGTCGTAAGAAAGGGTGATACAATGCAACAGAATACAATAGAATATAGTAGAATAGAACTGGATAGAATAGAATAGAATAATACTACACTATACAGGAAATACAATAAAATATAATACAACGCAACGCAACACAACACAACACAACACAACACAAAGCAACACAACACAACACAAAGCAACACAACACAACACAAAGCAACACAACACAACACAAACAACACAAACACAACACAAACACAACACAAACACAAACACAACACAACACAACACAACACAACACAAACACAACACAACACAAACACAAACACAACACAAACACAACACAACACAACACAAACACAACACAAACACAACACAACACAACACAAACACAACACAACACAACACAACACAACACAAACACAACACAACACAACGCAAACACAAACACAACACAAACACAACACAACACAACACAAACACAACACAACACAACACAACACAACACAACACAACACAACACAACACAACACAAACACAAACACAACACAAACACAACACAAACACAACACTCACCAACAGCCAAAATGGCGATGGACTTCCGGAGCAGTTCAGGAGAGCCGCAGTCATCATAGATGGTATCGGCAATGTAGTCGGCGAGAGCGGCGGCGAAAACGGCGGTGCCGACCGGTTCGGCGGCGGCGATACGCATCCAGCAGTAGACGAAGCCGGCCAGAGGCCCGAAGGCCTCCGTGATGTAGGCGTACTCTACGCCATCCTTGCGTACCGACTCTCTCAGCTCCGCGAAGCACAAAGCCGCTGGAAGAGTCCGAGGAATGGTAATAGAATATTCATTCAGAATATTTAGATATTTATTAGTATGCAAGAATGGAGGATGAGCACTTGATGTTGTCGTTGACACTATTGCTGTCGTCGCTTTCATTATTGTTGTAATCATCATTGTCGTCGTCATCATCATCATCGTCATCGTCCTCGTCCTCGTCCTCCTCGTCCTCTTCCTCCTCCTCCTCCTCATCATCATCATCATCACCACCACCACTAACATCATCATCATCATCATCATCATCATCATCATCGTCACCACTATCATCATCATCACCATCATCATCACCATCATCATCATCATCACGACTATCATCATCACCACCATCATCATCATCTCATCACCATCATTATCACCATCATCATCACCATCACCATCATCACCATCACCATCATCATCATCATGAGCATTGGCGAGAAAGCAAAAGATAGCTGGTGAGTCTATAAAACTGACCCACGAAGAAAGTTTGTTAAAATGGCGCCAACTGTGGGTTGCGAAGCTATTTTGATTTTTGATTTTTTTAATGTAAATTGAGGGAGAGAAAGGCGGTGGAGAAAGGAGGTGTTTAGATGAGGCAGTACAGGCAGGGACTGGGGAGGGAGGGGTTTACAGTCTGGGATCACCATTGTGGAGAGAGGGCCAACAACACAACGAGCGAACCGAAGAACCAATAAAGGAACTAACGAGCGACACACACACACACACACACACACACACACACACACACACACACACACACACAGAGAGAGAGAGACAGAGAGAGAGGTGGGGTGAGGGGTAACTAACTGACCCATGGTGCTGAAGACTCCACACACACCCCAGATGACAAGAGACATGCCCACTGATCCCGCCCCGGCCAGCACACCCTTGGGAGACGTGAAGATACCCGGACCTGCACACACACACACCATGAATCAGTGTCATCTGTACCTGGATCTACACACACACACCATGAATCAGTGTCACCTGTACCTGGACCTACACACACACACACCATGAATCAGTGTCACCTGTACCCGGACCTACACACACACACACACACACCATGAATCAGTGTCACCTGTACCGGACCGACACACACACACACGCCATGAATCAGCGCCATCTGTACCTGGACCTACACACACACCATGAATCAGTGTCATCTGTACCCGGACCTACACACACACACACACCATGAATCAGTGTCATCTGTACCGGGACCTACACACACACACCATGAATCAGTGTCATCTGTACCCGGACCTACACACCCACACCATGAATCAGTGTCATCTGTACCCAGACCTACACACACACCATGAATCAGCGCCATCTGTACCTGGACCTACACACACACCATGAATCAGTGTCATCTGTACCCGGACCTACACACACACACACACACACACCATGAATCAGTGTCATCTGTACCGGGACCTACACACACACACACCATGAATCAGTGTCATCTGTACCTGGACCTACACACCCACACCATGAATCAGTGTCACCTGCACCCGGACCTACACACACACACACCATGAATCAGTGTCACCTGTACCCGGACCTACACACACACACACCATGAATCAGTGTCATCTGTACCCAGACCTACACACACACACACCATGAATCAGTGTCACCTGTACCCGGACCTACACACACACACCATGAATCAGTGTCATCTGTACCCGGACCTACACACACACACCATGAATCAGTGTCATCTGTACCTGGACCTACACACACACACACCATGAATCAGTGTCACCTGTACCCGGACCTACACACACACCATGAATCAGTGTCACCTGTACCCGGACCTACACACACACACCATGAATCAGTGTCACCTGTACCTGGACCTACACACACACACCATGAATCAGTGTCATCTGTACCCGGACCTACACACACACACCATGAATCAGTGTCATCTGTACCTGGACCTACACACACACACACCATGAATCAGTGTCACCTGTACCCGGACCTACACACACACACACACCATGAATCAGTGTCATCTGTATCCGGACCTACACACACACACCATGAATCAGTGTCATCTGTACCCGGACCTACACACACACACCATGAATCAGTGTCATCTGTACCTGGACCTACACACACACACCATGAATCAGTGTCATCTGTACCTGGACCTACACACACACACACACCATGAATCAGTGTCATCTGTACCCGGACCTACACACACACACCATGAATCAGTGTCATCTGTACCCGGACTTGCACACACACACACCATGAATCAGTGTCACCTGTACCTGGACCTACACACCCACACCATGAATCAGTGTCATCTGTACCTGGACCTACACACACACACACACACACACACACACACACACACACACACACCATGAATCAGTGTCATCTGTAACCGGACCTACACACACACACACCATGAATCAGTGTCATCTGTAATCAGACCTACACACACACACCATGAATCAGTGTCATCTGTACCTGGACCTACACACCCACACCATGAATCAGTGTCATCTGTACCCTGGACCTACACACCCACACCATGAATCAGTGTCATCTGTACCCTGGACCTACACACACACACCATGAATCAGTGTCATCTGTACCTGGACCTACACACACACACACACCATGAATCAGTGTCATCTGTAACCAGACCTACACACACACACCATGAATCAGTGTCATCTGTACCCGGACCTACACACACACACCATGAATCAGTGTCATCTGTACCCGGACCTACACACACACCATGAATCAGTGTCATCTGTAACCGGACCTACACACACACACCATGAATCAGTGTCATCTGTACCTGGACCTACACACACACCATGAATCAGTGTCATCTGTAACCGGACCTACACACACACACACACACCATGAATCAGTGTCATCTGTAACCGGACCTACACACACACACCATGAATCAGTGACATCTGTAACCGGACCTACACTCATCCAGAATATATCAATATCATCAATGCCATCTATAACAACCCTTACCGACGATAGTGTTGACGATCAGGGATTGATTGATTGATTGATAAGCAAATTGAGAGCTGCATAATCAATGGTTTCTCCGTTGCAATGGGAAATCACTTGCAGCTTAGTCTTTTGTGAAGGACTATGACTCTCAAACTAGGATGCAAAATTGTCACTGGCTCTTAGTGTTGCAGCCTTGGGAAGCTAGCTGGCCTTTTGGAACCATCCCAACGCCGACTGTCCTGAAACTCTCTTGGCCGAGAGAGTGGGGATGTAACTTGGGCAGGACACTCTCCACTATAATCAAATTCTAGCCCTGATAGTCGGGACAGCAGTTGCCTCCTCTGCTGTTCTGATGGTCATAGTCGGACACGACTGACTATCATAATAATAATAATAATAATGGATACTTATATAGCACACTATCCAGAAATCTGCTCTAAGTGCTTTACAAAAACGCTTTTGTTAACATAAAACATTATATCTATGTTACATACCCACACCAAAATGTGACTACACACACACACGCACACACACACACACACACACACACACACTGCATACATACATTTTAACATACATGTGTATCTAACAGCTACCCTATCACATACGCACACATAGGCAGGCACAAACTTACATATACACACGCACACACAATACACATTCATATACATGCATGTAGTTATGTACACATACATATGTATACACACATAGTCAAGCACAGCTAACGCAAAGGAACTGGACCTGCCACAATTGAACTTGTTGCTGAGGGAAAAGGTGAGTTTTGAGACGAGATTTAAAAGATGCGAGGGAATCAGAATAACGGAGGTTATCAGGGAGCCGCTTGTTCCACGTCTTTGCCGATTGAAAAGAAAACGATCTGTGTCCATAGGTCTTACTTGTGACGTGAGGTATCCTGAGAAGTCGAGTATCAGAGGAAGAACGGAGCTGGCGAGACGGGGTATAGATATGGAGGAGTTCAGAAAGATACTATCATACAATACAATTTGATGTTTTAAAATGGCAGATGAAGCCCTGACCAATGATGGTGTTCAGGATGAGGGACCCCCCGTACAGCAGCCCGATCTCCTTGCCCACACCAGTGTGGGCCTTGTCCTTGCCGTCCTTGGCCTCGCCCTTGGCCTTGACCTTGGCCTTGCACTGCTTAGGTCCCGAGGACACGTGGTCCCAGAACGTCTGCAGCCCGTCCGGAACCCTGGTCCTCCAGGTCTTGCCTGTGGACATGGCGACAAGGCGTTGGGTTGGGTTGGGTTGGGCTGGGTTGGGTCGTGTTGTGTTGTGTTGTGCTGTATTATGATAAAGTATCATGATATAATACAGTATTGTCGTATTGTATTGTGTTGTACTGCATTGCATTGCGATGCTGTCTAATAATATAGTATCATGACATAATACAGTATTGTATTGTATTGTATTGTATTGTCGTGAGTTGTATTGCATCGTGCTGTGTTGCATTGCATTGCATTGCATTGCATTGTTGTTTTGTATTGCACTGCACTGCATTGCATTGTATTACCTTGCGTCTCGTTGCGATGTATAGCATTGCATTGCATTGCATTGTACTGCATTGTAATATAACACTATAATATGATACACAGCTGTTGTATTGCATTGTATCGTATTGTATTGTACTGCACTGCAATTTGTCACAACAGATTTCTCTGTGTGAGAATCGGGCTGGTCTCCTCGAGGAGAGCACGTCGCTACAGTGGCCAGCCTACCTTCTTTTTTTTCTTTCTTCTGTTTTTTTTTAACCTGCAAGTATATTTGTTTTCCAGTCAAAACGACTTTTCTACAAAATTGTGCAACCCCTTTGTTGCCGTGGGTTCTTTAACGTGTGCTAATCCACGCTGCAAAAGAGTCCCTCGGTTTATCGTTTCATCTGAATGACTAGCATCCAGACCACCACTCATGGTCTAGTGGAGAAAGAGGAAATACTGGTGATTGTGGGATTCGAACCAGCGCGCTCAGAGTCCCTCGCTTCCTGGGGACGGACGCGCTACCAAGAGGCCACGATTGTGTGTGGAGAAAAGCACTTGGGCAGAGAAATAAATGTACATATTACAGACAGTCTAGATATGTTGTCGTTTCTTTGTATACATAGAAATCTACTTCATATTTACCAGACACATGTGGGATCAGTTTCTTTGATAAGTTCAGATGAAGAAATCAAATGTTACGCCACGTGAAACATGAATGTGCAAAGAGTATACTGCGTTAGTCATTGGATAGGAATTTCGTTTCATCGTGGAATGTGCAAAGTATGCTGGATTTACATATTGAAGATATGCACCTGAAAATTCACGTTGCATAAGATATGTTTTTGATTACTGCAATTTTATTAGCTGGAACTGAAAATATGCAGTCGAAATCAAACAAGTTTATGAAATTAGGAAATGTTGTTTGATTTTTGTTCGATAACTTTCTCGAACTTTGCTGTTCCATATTCATACGAATCGGGCATGATGTTTGCAACATTGTTGTCAACCTCCATTTTCTCCTGTTACTTCAAGATTCATCATAACCTGAAACTTGAGATGAACGGTGGAAGTGAGGGTTGGGGTGTGGAGGGGACTGAAGTGGAACCATGTGTTGTGTGTGTGTGGGGGGGTGGTGGTGGTGGTGAGTGGATGAGTGCGTGTGCGTGCGTGTGTGTAATATGTTGGAAAATTTATACATTTGTCATTGTCAGTAGAGAGCAAAACACACTTGTCATTGTCAGTAGAGAGCAAAACACACTTGTCATTGTCAGTAGAGAGCAAAACACACTTGTCACTGTCAGTAGAGAGCAAAACTCACTTGTCATTGTCAGTAGAGAGCAAAACACACTTGTCATTGTCAGTAGAGAGTAAAACACTTGTCATTGTCAGTAGAGAGTAAAACACTTGTCATTGTCAGTAGAGAGTAAAACACTTGTCATTGTCAGTAGAGAGTAAAACACTTGTCATTGTCAGTAGAGAGAAAAACACACTTGTCATTGTCAGTAGAGAGTAAAACACTTGTCATTGTCAGTAGAGAGTAAAACACTTGTCATTGTCAGTAGAGAGTAAAACACTTGTCATTGTCAGTAGAGAGAAAAACACACTTGTCATTGTCAATGGAGAGCAAAACACACTTGTCATTGTCAATGGAGAGCAAAACACACTGTCATTGTCAATAGAGAGCAAAACACACTTGTCACTGTCAGTAGAGAGCAAAACACACTTGTCATTGTCAGTAGAGAGCAAAACACACTTGTCATTGTCAATGGAGAGCAAAACACACTTGTCATTGTCAATGGAGAGCAAAACACACTGTCATTGTCAATAGAGAGCAAAACACACTTGTCATTGTCAATGGAGAGCAAAACACACTTGTCATTGTCAGTAGAGAGCAAAACACACTTGTCACTGTCAATAGAGAGTAAAACACACTGTCATTGTCAGTAGAGAGCAAAGCACACTGT
>NC_134884.1:47213851-47238851 GCF_041734735.1 Babylonia areolata
ATTGATGTTGTTGTTTTCATTAAATATATATGTGCTGTTCGTATAATGGTACTATTCTCAAAGACGTCTTTCTCCCTCCCTCCCTCCCTCCCTCCCTCTGTGTCTCTGTTGGTCTGTCTGTCTGTCTCTCTTTGTTTTCTCTACATTTCTTGGCGCATATACGTTATTTTAAAGAGTGTGTTTGCGTTCAAACACGTGTACAATTTCCATGAAGTCCTTTCCATGATTTGTAATGGATGTGATGCTTTGATTATTTTTTTTTCTTCCTTTCTCGTTTGAGGTTATGTGATGCTATTTGCAATTCATTTGTTTGTATTTTCCCCAATTTTCTCCTTTTCGGGGCTGGATGAAAAAAAGCATTGTTGCTTATTCTATTACCCTCAGAAATAAAATTCATTAATTCATTCTCTCTCTCTCCCTCTCTCTCTAATGCTGCTTCGTAAAACGAATAAAATGTATGTCTATTGTCCTATTGTGTGTGTGTGTGGTTATTTTCTTTTGTTGAGTTGTACAATGTTTAAGTGTATCCCTTCACTTCACAATGACATGGGCCAGTGGCCTATTCATTAAACCATTCAGTGTTCTCTCTCCCCCCCCCCCTCTCTCTCTCTCCCCCTCTCTCTCTCTCCCCTCTCTCTCCCCCTCTCTCTCTCTCCCCCTCTCTCTCTCTCTCATCCGCTAATCTCATCACTCCAGAAGGTGGCTGTGCCCTTCAAACGAGATATATCACACTCACTTTTGGCCTGCAGACTGGTGTTCAGTGTGCTTCAAAGTGTTTGCCAACCTGTTCAATCACTGCTGACTGTCGCCAGCTGTTTCACCTCCCATAGGTCGGAACGGAGGGATCTCGGTAATTCAGCATTCCTGTGGGCGTGTTTGTTTATTTGTTTGTGCATTTCCGTGTTAGTGTGTTAGTGTGTGTGTGTTAGTGTGTGTGTTAGTGTGTGTGTGTGTGTGTGTGTGTGTGTGTGTGTGTGGTTTTATTTGTTGTATACTTCCTTGTTCGTTTTTCTTTCTTTTTTGTATTAGTAGTAGTAGTCATCGTCGTAGTCGTCGTCGTAATGATAGTAATAGTAGTAGCACTAAAGTGCGGCTGCCCAGAGAGCCTAATTCAGCTGATTGCGTTCATTCCACGACAGCATGCAGGCGAGAGTACAGGAAAATACTGACATGTCGGATCCGTTCCCTGTGGTAAATGGAGTGAAGCAGGGCTGCATCCTGGCACCCACACTGTTCTCCACTCTCTTCTCTGCCATGCTGATTGACGCCTTCCAAGACTATGACCAGGGCATCTACATTTAGTTTCGCACAGATGGCAAACTTTTCAACTTGCGGCGACTCCACGCCAGGTCCAGGGTGTTTGAGGCACTGTTGAGAGAGTTCCTCTTCGCTGATGACTGCGCGCTTGCTGCACACACCCATGAGGACATGCAGTTGATTATGGACAGGTTCTCAACCTCCTGCAGGCGCTTTGGACTCACCATCAGCTTCAGCAAGACCGAGTCCATGTACCAACCAGCTAGCTCACAGAACGCCAGTGCCTCCCCCCCCCCCCCCCCCCCCCCCCCATCACCCCCCACCTGCAATCAAGATCGATGACACAGAGATCAAGTCAGTCGACAAGTTTTGCTACCTGGGCAGCACCCTATGAGCAGTTTCACCAGAGATGCCTACGAAAGATCCTCGGCATAAAGTGGCAAGACAGGGTCTCCAACCTCCAGGTCCTAGAGAGGAGCGGCCTGCCCAGCATCGAAAGCCTGCTGATCCAGTGCCAGCTACGCTGGACAGGACATGTTGTCTGCATGACAGACAGCAGGATCCCGAAGATGCTCTTGTATGGCCATGTGAAGGAAGGCCACCGCAAACTTGGAAGACACTGCAAGCGCTTCAAGGACACCTTGAAGACAAACCTCAAAGCCTGTGACATAGACATCGCTTCCTGGGATACTGATGCCCTTGACTGCTCTCGCTGGAGGATTCTGTGCTCTAGTGGCATAAAGACGTTTGAAAACAAGAGAACGCTGGCCATAAAGGAAAAGCATGAGCGAAGGAAGCAGGGCTCAACTTCTGGAGACGTTTTCCCTTGCAACACCTGTGGGAGGTGCTGCGCATCTAGAATCGGCCTCTTCTCCCATATGAGGACACACACCGACAGATAAGCCTGCCTGCCTACTCATCCGTCGGTCCGACGGGAGACTCCATCAGTCGTCGTCGTAATGATAGTAATAGTAGTAGAACCAGCAGCAGCAGCAGCACCAGCACCAGCAGCAGTAGTAGTAGTACACTTCAGTTTTACGTCTTTCCACTCAACGTGATATTAGACGATATATACTTCTTCTTTTTAAAGAACAGAAGTGGAGGACGGTGGAAGGGAAACGAGGTGTTACTGTCACACACACACACACACACACACACACACACACACACACACACACACACACACACGCATATATATATATATATATATATATATATATATACATTATATATAGATAGATAGATAGATATAAATATATATATATACAAACACATACACACATACGCACACACACGCACACACACACGCACCGAAACACACACACACACGCACACACACACACACACACACACACACACACACACACACACACACATATATATATATATATATATATATATATATATATATATGTTCGTGCGTGTTGTTGGTTGGGTTTTTTCTTCTTTGTTTGTCTGTTTGTTTGTTTGCTGTGTGTGTGTGTGTTTGTCTAACCACCCACCCCTCAACACTCGCCAAAACGGTTAAACTGCGCCCTCTCCCCCCACCACCCCTCAGCCCTATCCCCTCCCCGCTTCCCCCTCCTTCCCGATCCCCTCACCCATCCACACAGCCCCCACACCCTCCCCCTCCTGTCCCTAACACCTCGTCTCACCCCACCCTACCAACCCTCCCTCCCTCCCTCCCTCCTCCACAAAGATCATAACAAGATGCATGCACACAGAGTGAAGAAACCACTTTCACTTAAAACAAGCGCAAAGACAGCCCCACTTTCCGCAGGCCGGCAGATGACAGATCCCCTGCACTGCATTCCCTGGCAGCCCAGAGACCACGCTGTCCACATTCCCTCAGCTCTAGTGACGCTGGACTCCTAAAACACTAGATCTACATCTCCACCTATTAGGACATATGTCCGCGACAGGCAAAGTGATAAGATGTTTCTAAAGTCGCCTAACACACCAAGTTACTCGTATCATGTACAGCAGCCCTAACCTCCAAGAGAACGCAGTCGACAAGATTCGCGTTCATGTGAAACATAAGGCAGAAACTCCTAAGACCCGAAAAAAAAAAACCCAAACCCAAAACGATGCAAAATTAGCATGCAGTGAATTCATGCGATATTGAGCCTGCCCATTCATAAACGCGCCATTTTCCCGCCAGTCCATGGCGCGATTACAATCAAAGCGAGCACTCTTTGTGGAAAATGGGAGAGTTTTGAATGCAGTCCTATCATCGGGGAAGAAGAAATGTTGAACAAAACGAAAGATTCAAATTTTGCATGAACATCATTCCTAAGCTCAGGTAGCAGCTCAGTGCTTGCAACATCCTGATCCAGGAAACTGGCTTTGATGGAGATCTCTTCCAGAAATACATGCAGCTGAAAAGGGAGCTCTTCTTCTTCTTCTTCTGCGTTCGTGGGCTGCAACTCCCACGTTCACTCGTATGCACACGAGTGGGCTTTTACATGTATGACCGTTTTTACCCCGCCATGTAGGCAGCCATACCCCGTTTTCGGGGGTGTGCATGCTGGGTATGTTCTTGTTTCCATAACCCACCGAACGCTGACATGAATTACGAAATCTTTAACGTGCGTATTTGATCTTCTGCTTGCATATACACACGAAGGAGGTTCAGGCACTAGCAGGTCTGCACATATGTTGACCTGGGAGATCGTAAAAATCTCCATCCTTTACCCACCAGGCGCCGTCACCGTGATTCGAACCCGGGACCCTCAGATTGACGGTCCAACGCTTTAACCACTTGGCTATTGCGCCCGTCAATAAGGGAGCAATCCGCTCGTTATGGATCTGGTAGATGGGGATTTCATCAAACACTGCCTCAGCCGAGAAGGGATCAACCGAAATATTAGTAAAATTCGCATTGCGAAGTCAAACGTTTCGTTCCCTCGTGTGAAGGATGGGGTTCACAGCAACGTTGGTGCGAAATTTGGGTCTGTGAATGTACGCATTGACAAAGAGCCTTTCAGTGCCAAAATTTGCATGCGGATTTCGCATCGGTTTGTGGGTCCGTGGAGTTTAACTTTTATATAAATATACATGTTTACACACACACGTGTGTGTGTGTGTGTGTGTGTGTGTGTGTGTGTGTGTGTGTGTGTATTCGGACATCTACCATGTCATTATAATTATCATCATCATCGTTATCATGATCATGCAGCAGCAGTGACAGCAGTATTGGTTATGGTGTCGTAGTAATCAGCGTTGTTATCGGTTGTTCAAGAACAACCCCACCGCCCGCCCACCGCCCTCCCAACTCCAATCCCCCCCCCCCCTCTCAACCCCCCAAAAGAAGACTATAAATAACGGGTTTTCCATAGCCTTCAATCAGGTAGCAGCAGCTTCACTGACCGGAAGCCGTGAGTCCTATCCAAACAACAAAAGGCAAATACCCTCCCCCCCCTCCTCATCCCCACCCTCAAAGCCCCCACCCACACACACTTCACTCTTGTTTGCCGTGCCTCTAAACGCCACGGCTGAGGGCCCTGTTCTCTCACACTGGGACAGCACCTGAGCAGTATCGTCCACAAATGGAGCTTTGAATGAGGCTCACAAGACACGCCGGTCTGTTGTTTAAAAGCCACTGATAGTCAACTTAGCCTGTCAGTGTATGTTTGCTGATAAGATCGAGGACTATCCGTGTTGGTAGGCTGTGTGTCATCCCAGTTCGCCTATTCCCGACCAGCCTATTTCGGCTTCGCCTGAAATCCCGCGTCGCCTGTTCCCGTTTTGCCTACAACCACATTTTACTGATAAGATCGAGGACTTTTCGTGTTGGTAGGCTGTGTGTCATCCCAGTTCGCCTATTCCCGATTGGCCTGTTTCTTATTTGCCTGAATCCCGCTTTGCCTATTCCCGTTACGCCTGTAAACAGATTGGTGATCCCAATACGGTCGCCCGTGCCTGGCTCGCCTACACTCCCCCTCCTTCTCCCCACTCACGGCACTTGTGCATGACAAACAATAACATCCGTCTGTGCAGTCAGGGAGAGGAGATGGCACAGTTCATGTCGTCAGGGAGAGGAGATGGCACAGTTCATGTAGTCAGGGAGAGGAGATGGCACAGTTCATGTAGTCAGGGAGAGGAGATGGCACAGTTCATGTAGTCAGGGAGAGGAGATGGCACAGTTCATGTAGTAAGGGAGAGGAGATGGCATAGTTCATGTAGTCAGGGAGAGGAGATGGCACGGTTCATGTAGTCAGGGAGAGGAGATGGCACGGTTCATGTAGTAAGGGAGAGAGATGGCACAGTTCATGTAGTAAGGGAGAGGAGATGGCACAGTTCATGTAGTAAGGGAGAGGAGATGGCACAGTTCATGTAGTAAGGGAGAGGAGATGGCACAGTTCATGTAGTCAGGGAGAGGAGATGGCACGGTTCATGCAGTAAGGGAGAGGAGATGGCACAGTTCATGTAGTAAGGGAGAGAAGATGGCACAGTTCATGTAGTAAGGGAGAGAAGATGGCACAGTTCCTGTAGTAATGGAGAGGAGATGGTACAGTTCATGTAGTCAGGGAGAGGAGATGGTACAGTTCATGTAGTAAGGGAGAGAAGATGGCACAGTTCATGCAGTAAGGGAGAGGAGATGGCACAGTTCATGTAGTAAGGGAGAGGAGATGGCACAGTTCATGTAGTAAGGGAGAGGAGATGGCACAGTTCATGTAGTAAGGGAGAGGAGATGGCACAGTTCATGTAGTAAGGGAGAGGAGAATGCATAGTTCATGTAGTCAGGGAGAGGAGATGGCACAGTTCATGTAGTAAGGGAGAGGAGATGGCACAGTTCATGTAGTAAGGGAGAGGAGATGGCACAGTTCATGTAGTAAGGGAGAGGAGATGTTACAGTTCATGTAGTAAGGGAGAGGAGATGGCACAGTTCATGCAGTAAGGGAGAGAAGATGGCACAGTTCATGTAGTCAGGGAGAGGAGATGGCACAGTTCATGTAGTCAGGGAGAGAAGATGGCACAGTTCATGTAGTAAGGGAGAGAAGATGGCACAGTTCATGTAGTCAGGGAGAGGAGATGGCACGGTTCATGTAGTCAGGGAGAGGAGATGGCACAGTTCATGTAGTCAGGGAGAGGAGATGGCACAGTTCATGTAGTAAGGGAGAGGAGATGGCACAGTTCATGTAGTAAGGGAGAGGAGATGGCACAGTTCATGTAGTCAGGGAGAGGAGATGGCACGGTTCATGCAGTAAGGGAGAGGAGATGGCACAGTTCATGTAGTAAGGGAGAGAAGATGGCACAGTTCATGTAGTAAGGGAGAGAAGATGGCACAGTTCCTGTAGTAATGGAGAGGAGATGGCACAGTTCATGCAGTAAGGGAGAGGAGATGGCACAGTTCATGTAGTAAGGGAGAGGAGATGGCACAGTTCATGTAGTAAGGGAGAGGAGATGGTACAGTTCATGTAGTAAGGGAGAGGAGATGGCACAGTTCATGTAGTAAGGGAGAGGAGATGGCACAGTTCATGTAGTAAGGGAGAGGAGATGGCACAGTTCATGTAGTAAGGGAGAGGAGATGTTACAGTTCATGTAGTAAGGGAGAGGAGATGGCACAGTTCATGCAGTAAGGGAGAGAAGATGGCACAGTTCATGTAGTAAGGGAGAGAAGATGGTACAGTTCATGTAGTCAGGGAGAGGAGATGGTACAGTTCATGTAGTAAGGGAGAGAAGATGGCACAGGTCATGTAGTAAGGGAGAGAAGATGGCACAGTTCATGTAGTCAGGGAGAGAAGATGGCACAGGTCATGTAGTCAGGGAGAGGAGATGGCATAGTTCATGTAGTAAGGGAGAGAAGATGGCACGGTTCATGTAGTAAGAGAGAGGAGATGGCACAGTTCATGTAGTAAGGGAGAGGAGATGGCATGGTTCATGTTGTAAGGGGGAGGAGATGGCATGGTTCATGTAGTAAGAGAGAGGAGATGGCACAGTTCATGTAGTCAGGGAGAGGAGATGGCACAGTTCATGTAGTAAGGGAGAGGAGATGGCATGGTTCATGTAGTAAGGGAGAGGAGATGGCACAGTTCATGTAGTAAGGGAGAGGAGATGGCACAGTTCATGTAGTAAGGGAGAGAAGATGGCACAGTTCATCGGACTGATGACTGAAGTTCTCTTTCTTCTTTTTTTTCTTTTCGGTCAAAGCAAACAAGAGCATTGACTTCAGCTTCTTAACAAAAGTATATCTGCTTCTTCTTCTTCGTTCGTGGGCTGCAACTCCCACGTTCATTCGTATTTACACGTACTGGCTTTTACGTGCATGACCGATTTTACCCCACCATGTAGGCAGTCATACAAAAGGCATTGCTGCATTGCAAACAGGTAGTGAAATGGACGTGTAAGGTACTAAGGTAAACGGCACAGAGGTACAAAGCCAGAACGATGTAATGGACCTCCGCCTTAGACAAACAGCCAGGACTCTCCAGACAGCCAGGACTCCTCCTTCAGGGCGTCCCAACAGGACCAACATCCAGGACTGTACCAAACAAGGAAGCCTTCACAACACCCACGACCCCAGCACTGAACAATGAAACCTTCACAACACCCAGACCCCAGCACTGAACAATGAAACCTTCACAACACCCAGACCCCAGCACTGAACAATGAAACCTTCACAACACCCAGACTCCATCACTGAACAATGAAACCTTCGCAACACCCAGACTCCATCACTGAACAATGAAACCTTCACAACACCAAGACCCCAGCACCGAACAAGGAAACCTTCACAACACCAACACCCTAGCACTGAACAACGAAACCTTCACAACACCAACACCCTAGCACTGAACAACGAAACCTTCACAACACCAACACCAAGTCCCCAGCACTGAACAAGGAAACCTTCACAACACCAAGTCCCCAGCACTGAACAACGAAACCTTCACAACACCAAGACTCCAGCACTGAACAACGAAACCTTCACAACACCAAGTCTCCAGCACTGAACAACGAAACCTTCACAACACCATGACCCCAGCACTGAACAACGAAACCTTCACAACACCAAGACCCCAGCACTGAACAACGAAACCTTCACAACACCAAGTCCCCAGCACTGAACAAGGAAACCTTCACAACACCAACACCCCAGCACTGAACAACGAAACCTTCACAACACCAAGACCCCAGCACTGAACAGGGAAACCTTCACAACACCAACACCCCAGCACTGAACAACGAAACCTTCACAACACCCAGACCCCAGCACTGAACAAGGAAACCTTCACAACACCAACACCCTAGCACTGAACAACGGAAACCTTCACAACACCAACACCCTAGCACTGAACAAGGAAACCTTCACAACACCAACACCCCAGCACTGAACAACGAAACCTTCACAACACCAAGACCCTAGCACTGAACAACGAAACCCCAGCCTGAAGACCTTCACAACACCAACACCCCAACACTGAACAAGGAAACCTTCACAACACCAACACCCCAGCACTGAACAACGAAACCTTCACAACACCATGACCCCAGCACTGAACTACTTCATCTTTTTGGCAAAAGCCAATACTGACTTTGTCAAACTCAGCCACGCAAACAAACAAACAGATATTAAAAAGGTTGATTGTCCCATCATTGTTTGGACTTAATTTTCTTTGATTCTTGTATAATATCTGGTCACGATCATGTCTGCTCTCACAGTCAGCATGTGGACCTGCAGTTTCTGACAAGTGGTGAACATTGTCAACTTGTGGAATTGCAAACTTACAACAACAACAACAACAAAAACAAAAAACAAAAAAAACCACACACACAACCAGAAAAAAACAATATTCAACGATTCTTTTTTTTTTTTTTAAAGAAAACGGAATATGAAAGGCAGAAGAAGAAGCAGAAGAAGGAGGAGGAGGAGGAGAAGCTGCCGTCCAACCACCCGAAAACAGTTATTCATTGAATTAACGTGAGAAAAAAAGCCATGTGACAAGAATAGAGAAAGACACCCCCCCCCCCCCCCCCCCCCACACACACACACACACACACACACACCACCCCACACCCCAAAAAAAGTTTTAAAAAAAAGAAATGAATAGATCAATAAACAAACAAATGAATGAATCAATGAATGAATCAATCAATCAATGAATAACGAATATATAAACATACCTTTAGAGTGTTCCATGCTGATGGAAAAACAGCTTCACACGCACACACTCACAAACACACACGAACAAACTGAATTTAAACGGACTGGAGACTTTTTATACCCCTCCTAACTACCCTTTAACCGAAAATACACCCGAAAAAAAAAAAAAGAAGGAAAAAAAGACAGACATGGGTGACCCCCCGCCCCCACCCTCCGACCAGAAGATCCCCGTTCCCCTACGAATCCCCTCCCCCCTCCAACCTCCCTCCCTACGAATCCACCACTCTCCCACCCTCACCCCCTTTATCCTGAAGACGAAATGGGGGGAAGGGGGGGAAGGGGGAAAGGGAGGGGGGAGGACAGGTCCTCTCTTTGAGGTGGACAAACCCCATTCTTCGATTGATATACTCTCTTATCAACTTTCGCGTCTTTTTATTAATCCTCCTGCACACACACACACACACACACACACACACACACACACACGCACGCACGCACGCACACACACACGCACGCACACACGCACGCACTCACGCACACGCACGCACGCACGCACGAACACACACACACACGCACGCACGCACGCACGCACGCACACACACGCACGCACGCACACACACACACACACACACACACACACACACACTAAAACACACACGCACACACATATGTAAGTACACGCACGCACACATACACACACACACACACACACACACACACATACACACTAAAACACACACGCACACACATATGTAAGTACACGCACGCACACACACACACACACACACACACACACACACACACTAAAACACACACGCACACACATATATAAGTACACGCACGCACACACATACACACTCGCGCGCGCGCGCACGCACGCACACTCTCAAGTACACACACACCACACACACACACACACACACACACACACACACACACACACACACACACACACACACATGGATGGAAGCTCTCTGACCTTGGTGGAGTGCAGAGACCTGTGACTCTCAACGTCAGTGCTGTCCATTTGGTTTGGTTTGGTGAGGATCGTCATTGGTTGGCTACAGTCTAGTTGTGTGTGTGTGTGTGTGTGTGTGTGTGTGTGTGTGTGTGTGTGTGTGTGTGTGTGTGTGCGTGTGTGTGTTTTTTGTTTGTTTGCTTTTTGTTAGTTTCAGTAGGAAAGCAGTGTAATGTCTTTGAGAAATGCTGGTTGTTTTATTCCAGCGTGTGCGTTGTGTCTTTTCTTTCTTTGAGGGAACGGGGGGTGAGAAGTGGGGGGGGGAGGAGGGGGTGGCGGGAGTGGGCGTTGTCTCTTGTTGGTTTGGGTTGCGGTGTGTGTGTGTGTGTGTGTGTGTGTGTGTGTGTCTGTGTGTTTTTTTGTTGTTGTTTTTGTTGTTGTTTTTTTTTTTGGGGGGGGTTGTTTGTTTGTTTTTCTGTTCTTGTTGTTGTTGTTCCTGTTGATGTGTTTGTTGTCATGGATTTGTGTCTGTCTGTCTGTCTGTCAGTCAGTCTGTACGTGTCTCTGTGTGTTTGTGTGTCTGTATGTGTGTCAGTGTATTGCTGCTGCTGTTGTCATTTATGTTTGTGCATGCGTGTTTTTCTGTCTGTTTGTTTGTTTATCTGTATGTGTCTGTGTTTGCGTGTTTTTGTTGGTTTTGCTAATTTTGTCATTGATATTTTTTCCGGTGATGGAAATTTCTATTTATCCTATGTATCTGGTAAAATTTACAGGCTATATACTTAGTTAATTACAAATGATTTACTCTGAGAGTCTGAGAAGAAATATGCGCGTGTGTGGAAAATATTGAATTTTACAAGTGTAGTTCTTTGCTGGGGTAACTGTTTTTAATGTGGAAAATCAGAATGTTGCAGAATAACGGTTTCGTTTCTCAAAAAATCTTCACTTACTGACTTCCTGAAAACCGAGTTATTCACTCACTCACTCACTGACTTATTCACCCATGACTTACTAAATCGATCATTTTCCAACTTTGCATTCTGGCGTGTTTCCCTTCGTGCTCACTTACCAACTTTCTTGTTTTCTTTTCACGTGCTTCCTTCAGACTTCAGCTGCTGCTGCTTTTGTTGCCGTTATTGTTGTAGCTGTCCATTCATTGCTTTATTCCTTCATTTGTTCTGTTTCGTCTTTGTTTTTCCATTGCTTCGTGTTCCGTTGTAGTTTTGTTTTAATAAAATGGATGCACACACACACACACACACACACACACACACACACACACACACACACACACACACACACGTTAACCCTGTGCTGGATCACTTCAAATTCACGCAATTTTGCGCCTTTTTAAAACTGATACTGAATATTTAATCTTATCGGTTCATGAGCAGGTCTGCATATATGATACCTGCAAAGAAAAAAAATCTTGTCATCTCCGACCTGATCACGCCGTGCCGGGATTCGAACCTCTACAGACCTCCTGGACTCCCAAGTGACAAAATGTTCAACGCCCTCAAATCACTCGGCTAACTCTCCAAGATCTCCCAATCCTCACAGAGCTCAGAAGTAAAAGACTCTTGAGTGCTGTTCGCCTCCCGCGGATTATTGGACAAAGATAAGACGACAGAGAGGGTAGGTCCATGTCACGGACACATTCTTTATCCATGCCCTCTGTGTACGGAGTCGACTGATTGGCTGGATTAGGTGGTGTTTGTGAGTGATTGACAGCTTGTCTCTTTACCCACGATCACAGACTGGCCATCATTTTTTTGACAGCCGTGAGTCGCTGGGGGTGATAACAAGGACCCCACGGGTTGGTGGTTTGAATCCTGAGAGATGTGGGGTGGTGGAGAGGTGTTGTAGATTAATTTGATGACCACTCGAACACCCAGTGTCGTTGTGAGTGGTGCCAGCCACTGTTTACAAGTAGATGGATAGCTCATTGGCCAGGAAAGCTGAAGCCAACTGGACGCCATATTGTTACTCGTTTCCGGCCGTCAGTCCGTCGAGAAGTAGTCTGCTAAGTGGTGGTAGTTTCTGAATTGTAACCGTGTATCTTTGATGAAATCGTGTTATGCTTGCCCCCACGACATGCCAAATGTTGTGTCTTGATTGATGTCTGCCAATGGTTTATTTACCAAACTTATTACAGGAAAACAGTGCAGTGACACGTGGCGCAAACTTGCTGTGGAGACACACAGGAATGTCAGCTAAACTGACGCCGCGCGCATGTGAAAGCTTGCCACGAAGCAGCTGAGCGCTCAACTACATATATGAAGTTACCGCTTCGCGCTGTACAAACACGAGTAGCAAAATGGCTGATTGAACACTTCCGCTGGATTTAGTAGGTCAAAGAGCTCAAAGAACGTACGCGCGCTGTTCACCTATTTTCAGTTGAGTGGTGCGTGGTACGTTCCACGGGTGGAGGGTCATTGCCGTGTCCCTGTGATCTGAAGGCACTCAGTCGTGCCTCCGTCACTGCAGGCGCCGTGACAGAATCGGTCAGGCGTTGGGACAGTGTCCACCAAGGGTTCAGAGTTCGAGCCCCAGCCCGTATCAGCTTTGTGACATAGGGGAGAGGTATTTTTACTCCGATTTTCCTAACTGCAGGTGCGAATGGGGAAGGTTAAAACGGCGGAAAGAGAGGTTTGGGGGTTGAGCCCTCCTCCTTAACATGCAAGGTCAGAGACAGAGACAGAGACACATGTTTGATACACTAGGCAATCTCATTAACGTTGATCAACAGTTTTCACATGTCAGCGGGACTAAGTACCTCAGAAAACTTCTGCATTGAATAGTCAGATAATGCAAAAGTGATTTACTATTTCTTGTTCTTCCATGCAAACGTGTGAGCACACACACACACACACACACAAACACACATACAAACGCACGCATGTGTACACATTTCAGACCACACGAAATAAGAGAAGAAAGCCTCACACAAAATAACAAAAACGCAGTCATTTTTATTAGCTAAGAAAACATACCTCTCTTGTAAGGCACAGTTTTAAAAAATTTACAGAAAACCTGATTAGAATCAAAATGCTATTTTTAGAAGCATGTGTACAATATAAAAATTAACAATAAAGAATGCTTATATTATGTTCAAATTTATGCATGATTTCAGTACAAAGTGTACAGAATAAACACTTCATTTAAAATGAATGTTTAGTAGGTAAAATTCAAAATCTGTTTTCAACTGCAGCATCCGAATCATACATCTTTGGGAAAATATCCTGCCACCAAAAAACACTGTTCAGATACACTGTGAAAATTAAATTACACTGTTAAAAAGATGAGTATCACACCAGTTAACACAGATCTGAAAGGCAACATTATTACACACAGATCGAGGCACATGGAAAGCAAAGGTAACTGCATTGTTCAAAACGGAAAATACTGACTTTGTACAGACAATTCATATTTTCCTCACATATTGTTTAATCTGTGGTTTATATGTAACAACTTTAAAATTCTCCCTTTACTCAGTGTTACTGTGTTTGTGTAGAAGTGTGTGTGTGTGTGTGTGTGTGTGTGTCTGTGTGTGTGCGTGTGTGTCTGTGTGTACACACATGCACAAAGTTGCTTTGTTACCATATTTGATCTGGCAGCTGCCTCACACCACACAAAGATATGACAATGATCATAATGTAACAATAAGGCCACTGCTGTTGAAGATATGACAGAACCTACACAATTCATTCACACAGCACGTCAAGCATCATCAACAATGACAACATGATGAAAACTGGGAAAGAACAGCTGCTGACACAAAGTGGTTAACGCTGTGAACTGACAACTTGGTGGACGTGGGTTTGATCCTCATCGGAAGTGGGGTTTTTATCAGCCCGTGGCCGGGACCACACAGTCAGCTGTGAACTCCAATGGAAAGACTGACCACACAGTCAGCTGTGAACTCCAATGGAAAGACTGACCACACAGTCAGCTGTGAACTCCAATAGAAAGACTGACCACACAGTCAGCTGTGAACTCCAATGGGAAGACTGACCACACAGTCAGCTGTGAACTCCAATAGAAAGACTGACCACACAGTCAGCTGTGAACTCCAATGGGAAGACTGACCACACAGGTGTGAACTCCAATGGAAAGACTGACCACACTGTCAGCTGTGAACTCCAATGGGAAGACTGACCACACAGGTGTGAACTCCAATGGAAAGACTGACCACACTGTCAGCTGTGAACTCCAATGGGAAGACTGACCACACTGTCAGCTGTCAACTCCAATGGGAAGACTGACCACACTGTCAGCTGTCAACTCCAATGGGAAGACTGACCACACAGTCAGCTGTCAACTCCAATGGGAAGACTGACCACACTGTCAGCTGTGAACTCCAATGGGAAGACTGACCACACTGTCAGCTGTCAACTCCAATGGGAAGACTGACCACACTGTCAGCTGTCAACTCCAATGGGAAGACTCACAACCAGCTATACTGCCCCCTGTACAAACAGGCAAGACGTGTGGCCTGTCCACACTCTACTCACAACCAGCTATACTGCCCCCTGTACAAACAGGCAAGACGTGTGGCCTGTCCACACTCTACTCACAACCAGCTATACTGCCCCCTGTACAAACGGTCAAGACAGGACATGTGGCCTGTCTACACTCCAGTCACCACCAGCTATACTGCCCCCTGTACAAACAGGCAAGACAGGACGTGTGGCCTGTCCACACTCCAGACACAACCAAACCTTTTGACGGCTGCAGAAAACAACATCATTCACTGCACTGATGGTGCAGCTGTGAAAGCTAAGAAGAAAAAGGGCAAACAAAAAACCCTGATCTCTGATCACAGGTCTGTTGAAGAAGTCCTCACTAGCCGTCAGTCCCTTCTCTGTGTCCCCCACACAGGACTGCTTACCTCAAGTTACACCAGCCATCAGTCCCTTCTCTCTGTGTCCCCCACACAGGACTGCTTACCTCAAGTTACACCAGCCGTCAGTCCTTTCTCAGTGTCCCCCACACAGGACTGCTTACCTCAAGTTACACCAGCCGTCAGTCCCTTCTCTCTGTGTCCCCCACACAGGACTGCTTACCTCAAGTTACACCAGCCGTCAGTCCCTTCTCTCTGTGTCCCCCACACAGGACTGCTTACCTCAAGTTACACCAGCCGTCAGTCCCTTCTCTCTGTGTCCCCCACACAGGACTGCTTACCTCAAGTTACACCAGCCGTCAGTCCCTTCTCTCTGTGTCCCCCACACAGGACTGCTTACCTCAAGTTACACCAGCCATCAGTCCCTTCTCTCTGTGTCCCCCACACAGGACTGCTTACCTCAAGTTACACCAGCCATCAGTCCCTTCTCTCTGTGTCCCCCACACAGGACTGCTTACCTCAAGTTACACCAGCCGTCAGTCCCTTCTCTCTGTGTCCCCCACACAGGACTGCTTACCTCAAGTTACACCAGTCGTCAGTCCCTTCTCTCTGTCTCCCCCACACAGGACTGCTTACCTCAAGTTACACCAGCCGTCAGTCCCTTCTCTCTGTGTCCCCCACACAGGACTGCTTACCTCAAGTTACACCAGTCGTCAGTCCCTTCTCTCAGTGTCCCCCACACAGGACTGCTTACCTCAAGTTACAAATAAAAAATGACACCAAAAAATGACATACACATCAGATCAAACCGGGATATAAACAAGCAAATGACTAATCCAAGAAAAGACAGCACAGATGACCTGAAGACTGAAAACAAAGCACAGATGACCTGAAGACTGAAAACAAGAGGACAAACAGAAGGGGAAAGACGACGGACCAGCAGAACAGAGAACACGACGAATGCAGGATTTCCACAAGGCAGCGACGCTACCAACAGCAGGAAGAAACACGCCCAGGACCAGACCAGGAGAACGTTGACAATCCATGTCCCACAAAAATCTTAACACTATCACCTGTTTTAAAAACCTTCTTTCTTTTCTGATGAATAACCTCAACTACAAACCAAAGACATCATCTTTTGTGCAAAATTACCTCACCTACAAACCAAAGACATCATCTTTTGCACTATTACCTCAAACACAAGCCAAAAGCATCATCTTTTGTGCTATTACCTCAAACACAAGCCAAAAGCATCATTTTTGTGCTATTACCTCAAACACAAGCCAAAAGCATCATCTTTTGTGCTATTACCTCAAACACAAGCCAAAAGCATCATTTTTGTGCTATTACCTCAAACACAAGCCAAAAGCATCATTTTTGTGCTATTACCTCACACACAAACCAAACGCATCCAATAAGATTTCACCATCACTTCACGGCATGATGGAGTTAGATGAAAACATCATATAATGGAACAAACAAACAAAAGATAAAACAAATATTGCAAAGCTGAGCTAAATGGAATGTTTACATGTAATACAATCTAGGTTTTCAAAGCAAAACCCAACATTGGAATGCAAATTCCCTTTCCCAAAACACCAGTAAAATCTGCTAAAAAGAAAAATGATTGGAACTGGAATGGTCAGTCACACCTCAACAAAAAGCAATCATACTAGTAATCCCACTACTATCATCTATTGCAATATACACATCTAAAGCCATCGTACAAGTAATCCCACTACTATCATCTATTGCAATATACACATCTAAAGCCATCGTACAAGTAATCCCACTACTATCATCTATTGCAATATACACATCTAAAGCCATCGTACAAGTAATCCCACTACTATCATCTATTGCAATATACACATCTAAAGCCATCGTACAAGTAATCCCACTACTATCATCTATTGCAATATACACATCTGCCTTTCTCTAAAGCTAAGTATAAAAACTCTGTCAAACTGCTCAAATATTAAAAGCATTTCATCAAATCAACAGCAAAAACAGCTTCTCCACACTAAAACAGGGAAAGTGTGGAATCACAGTGAAGCCCTGTGTACATCCACCACTACCCATGTGGATTGTGATATAAAAACATGTAACATTCTGGACTTGTTGAATCCTGATGAACTGGAAACGCTGAATCACAAGTAAAATATAAATAAATAAATAAATAGTACAAATGCTGGAAGAACAGATGTCATTCATTATCACAGCAAAAAAAAGTTCCCGTTATTGTTAAGACCCACTGAGTACAGAACATCCTGTACAAAGGTATTCTGAACCATAAAAAGAAGAAATAAGCACTGGCCCGAGCGGTTAGGCACCAGAGTAAGAAGCGGATGTCCACTGGTTTGAGTCCCCCATAAGGACCAGGATTTTTTACTCCTCCTTCCACTAAACCATGAGTGGTGTGGTCGGGGTGCTGGTCACTCGGAAGAGACGATAAACCATGGTCCTACGTGCAGCGTGCACTAAATGCAAGGAAAAGAACCCACAGCAACAACAGGGGCAGTCCCTGGCAAAATTCTGTTCAATAATTCACTTTGATAGTAAATTACGTCCACAGAAAAAGGGTGGAGCCAGACTGCGGTGACGTGCTCCCCACAGGGACAGCATCCTGAACTTCACACAGAGAAATCTGCTGTGACACAAAAAGTCTTCCTCCTCTTCTTTGTTCATGGGCTGTCACTCCCACGTTCACTTGAATACATGAGTGAGCTTTTACATTTATCACCATTTTGGGGTTTTTTTTATCCCTTATATCTAGGCAGTTATATTCTGTTTTCATAAAGGTTCATGCCAGGAATGTAAAAAAAAAAAAAAGGAAAAAAAGTAAAAGAATACAATACAAAAGAAATACAAAACCTGGACTACAATCACTCTTGAAGCTCCAACGCTCAACAAACAACCTTCCTGAACTCAGGTTCAGACTGACCAAAATACTGGACACTTTTCAGACTCAAAACACTCAAAATGGAGCATGCAAACCATGTGACTCAAATGAACCAGCAAATTCTTTAAAAATCATCCTATGCTGAGGGTAAAACGCACTTCCACTCAATGGAAAAACATTGTATAAAGGCACTAATTCATACAGTAAAAAAAAAAATCACGAACTATATCAAAACTTGCTTGGAAAAGCAAAAATCACCCTGTGTTAAACCATACCCCAGCTCACCATATAAAAGGCACAAGTGGAATAATTACTGATGATCTGACTACTATCTACAGGTGCAAGGAAAGCAGGTGGGAATAGGGAGGGAGGGGGAGGGGGGGAAGGGTATGGGGGGATGTACATAAACACCTTTCCTCCCACTTAATGGGGGGATGTACGTAAACACCTTTCCTCCCATTTAATGGGGGGATGTATGTAAACACCTTTCCTCCCATTTAATGGGGGGATGTATGTAAACACCTTTCCTCCCACTTAATGGGGGGATCTACGAACACCTTTCCTCCCATTTAATGGGGGGATGTATGTAAACACCTTTCCTCCCATTTAATAGGGGGGATGTATGTAAACACCTTTCCTCCTATTTAATGGGGGGGATGTATGTAAACACCTTTCCTCCCATTTAATGGGGGGGATGTACATAAACACCTTTCCTCCCATTTAATGGGGGGATGTATGTAAACACCTTTCCTCCTATTTAATGGGGGGGATGTACGTAAACACCTTTCCTCCCATTTAATGGGGGGGATGTACATAAACACCTTTCCTCCCATTTAATGGGGGGATGTACATAAACACCTTTCCTCCCATTTAATGGGGGGGATGTACATAAACACCTTTCCTCCCATCTCCAAGCTTTAAATAATGCTTTAACAAGGTCCCCTATCTCCATCAACAACAATGAAAAAAAAAAAAAAAGAAGGTTAAAGGTCTTACAGCCTTTTACAAGAAGCAGTGAATTAACATTCACCGTGTAGGGCTCAGCATTGGAAAGTGTCATCCAATCCCCTCCTGCCCTATTCACCTCTCTCAACCAAAGTCAGGTACCCATTCACACCTGGGTGGAGTGAGAACAGTCGGAGGAAACTGCCTTTCCCAAGGGACAGCACACCCTGCTGAAACGGGGGCCTTGAACCCTGACCACTGGTCAACACTGGGTCACAAGTCACACTGACCACTGGTCAACACTGGGTCACAAGTCACACTGATCACTGGTCAACACTGGGTCACAGGTCACACTGATCACTGGTCAACACTGGGTCACAGGTCACACTGATCACTGGTCAACACTGGGTCACAGGTCACACTGACCACTGGTCAACACTGGACCACAAGTCACACTGATCACTGGTCAACACTGCGTCACAGGTCGAACACTGATCACTGGTCAACACTGGACCACAAGTCACACTGATCACTGGTCAACACTGCGTCACAGGTCGAACACTGATCACTGGTCAACACTGGGTCACAAGTCACACTGATCACTGGTCAACACTGGGTCACGTCACACTGATCACTGGTCAACACTGGATCACGTCACACTGATCACTGGTCAACACTGGATCACAGGTCACACTGATCACTGGTCAACACTGGGTCACAAGTCCATCACTGACCACTGGTCAACACTGGATCACAGGTCACACTGACCACTGGTCAACACTGGATCACAGGTCACACTGATCACTGGTCAACACTGGGTCACAAGTCCAACACTGACCACTGGTGAACACTGGATCACAGGTCACACTGATCACTGGTCAACACTGGATCACAAGTCCATCACTGACCACTGGTCAACACTGGGTCACAAGTCAATCACTGACCACTGGTCAACACTGGATCACAAGTCCATCACTGATCACTGGTCAACACTGGATCACAAGTCCATCACTGATCACTGGTCAACACTGGATCACAAGTCCATCACTGATCACTGGTCAACACTGGGTCACAAGTCACACTGACCACTGGTCAACACTGGGTCACAGGTCCAACACTGATCACTGGTCAAACTGGATCACAAGTCCATCACTGACCACTGGTCAACACTGTGTCACAAGTCATACTGATCACTGGTCAACACTGGGTCACAGGGCTAATACTGATCACTGATCAACACTGGGTCACAGGTCCAACACTGACCACCGGTCAACACTGGGTCACAGGTCCAACACTGACCACCGGTCAACACTGGGTCACAGGTCACACTGACCACTGATCAACACTGGGTCACAGGTCTAACACTGATCACTGGTCAACACTGGGTCACAGGTCACACTGACCACTGATCAACACTGGGTCACAGGGCTAACACTGATCACTGGTCAACACTGGGTCACAGGTCACACTGATCACTGGTCAACACTGGACCACAGGTCACACTGACTACTGGTCAACACTGGGTCACAAGTCATACTGACCACTGGTCAACACTGGGTCACAGGTCACACTGACTACTGGTCAACATTGGGTCACAGGTCCAACACTGACCACCAGTCAACACTGGGTCACAGTCTAACACTGACCACTGGTCAACACTGGGTCACAGGTCCAACACTGACCACCTGTCAACACTGGGTCACAGGTCCAACACTGACCACCTGTCAACACTGGGTCACAGGTCCAACACTGACCACCGGTCAACACTGGGTCACAGGTCTAACCGATTCTGCCATGGTGCCTCCTACAAATGACTGATCATCCAACATGGTGATAGGAGGAAAACAGGTGAGTGGGGATGTGGGGGGGGAGGAGGCTGGCGGGGGGGGGGGGGGGGGGGCCAAGGTTGGAGGGCAGAACAGATGAGGGTATGGGGATGGAGGTATGTGTATACACACCCTTCTTCATGTCTTTCAATAAAATATCATTCTTTAACCATATGCATCTAATCTCCACCAAAGTCACTGTCACTCAATATCAGTCTGATGCAAAGGCACATGCAGTGGTAACGGAATGTGTTGAATACTTTGTATCAATTCACAGCTCTCCTGTGCAACAATATGTAACACTCTCTCCATCATCAAAAGGCGGACTTGTTATGGTGTTGAATATACAATTCCAAAATACACTGTATATATAAAAAATAAAAAAAATTTTTAATTTAACTTTTTGTTAAAACAACACCCGCATAAACTGTACATTTCTGTAAATGGGGGATATAAAAACAGTATCAACATATTCCAACCCAACAACAAAATTTTACAGTTACATAAACATTAATGACCTTCATCATTTGGAAGTTTACAATCTTGATAACATCTGTTTTCTTGTAAAAGTTTACGCTTTACTGTCCCCTCCTTCCTCCAGAAGTTACTCACTGATGCTATGCTCTACTGTTTTAACACTGGAATTTTACAGCTACTCAGAGCCTTGCCTCTGTCTCCCCATACCAGAATGTTTGTTACTCAAAGCGTTCCTTCTTGCTCTCCCAATACTGGAGCTCTATTGCTCCATCTCTCTGTGCCGGAATTTCACTGTTAATCAGATCTTTACAACTCTCTCTATGCTGGTATTTCACTGTTAATCAGATCTTTACAACTCTCTCTCTATGCTGGAATTTCACTGTTAAACAGATCTTTACAACTCTCTCTCTATGCTGGAATTTCACTGTTAATCAGATCTTTACAACTCTCTCTCTATGCTGGAATTTCACTGTTAATCAGATCTTTACAACTCTCTATGCTGGAATTTCACTGTTAATCAGATCTTTACAACTCTCTCTCTATGCTGGAATTTCACTGTTAATCAGATCTTTACAACTCTCTCTCTATGCTGGAATTTGCTTTCAATCACAGCTTTACTATCGTCTCTCTATGCTGGAATTTTACTGTTAATCAGATCTTTACAACTCTCTCTCTCTATGCTGGAATTTCACTGTTAATCTGATCTTTACAACTCTCTCTCTATGCTGGAATTTTACTGTTAATCAGATCTTTACAACTCTCTCTCTATGCTGGAATTTCACTGTTCATCTGATCTTTACAACTCTCTCTCTATGCTGGAATTTTACTGTTAATCAGATCTTTACAACTCTCTCTCTATGCTGGAATTTCACTGTTAATCAGATCTTTACAACTCTCTCTATGCTGGAATTTCACTGTTCATCTGATCTTTACAACTCACTCTCTATGCTGGAATTTTACTGTTAATCAGATCTTTACAACTCTCTCTCTATGCTGGAATTTCACTGATAATCTGATCTTTACTACTCTCTCTGTGCCAGAATTTCACTGTTAATCAGATCTTTACAACTCTCTCTCTCTATGCTGGAATTTCACTGTTAATCAGACCTTTACAACTCTCTCTGTGCCGGAATTTCACTGTTAATCAGATCTTTACAACTCTCTCTCTATGCTGGAATTTCACTGTTAATCAGACCTTTACAACTCTCTCTGTGCTGGAATTTCACTGTTAATCAGACCTTTACAACTCTCTCTCTATGCTGGAATTTCACTGTTAATCAGACCTTTACAACTCTCTCTGTGCCGGAATTTCACTGTTAATCAGATCTTTACAACTCTCTCTCTATGCTGGAATTTCACTGTTCATCTGATCTTTACAACTCTCTCTGTGCTGGAATTTCACTGTTAATCAGATCTTTACAACTCTCTCTATGCTGGAATGTCACTGTTAATCAGATCTTTACAACTCTCTCTCTCTCTGCTGGAATTTCACTGTTAAACAGATCTTTACAACTCTCTCTCTGTGCCGGAATTTCACTGTTAATCAGATCTTTACAACTCTCTCTCTATGCTGGAATTTTACTGTTAATCAGATCTTTACAACTCTCTCTCTATGCTGGAATTTTACTGTTAATCAGATCTTTACAACTCTCTCTCTATGCTGGAATTTTACTGTTAATCAGATCTTTACAACTCTCTCTCTCTATGCTGGAATTTCACTGTTAATCAGATCTTTACAACTCTCTCTCTATGCTGGAATTTCACTGTTAATCACAGCTTTGACACCTTCCCTGTGGTGCAGTTTTGCAGTTACGCAACAATTCAATGCTTTCCTGTCATAGAATTTTACATTTACTCAGCGATTTAAATACCTTCCTGTCAACATCCTATTAATGTTAATGAATTAAAGATCAATCCATCAACCAATAAGTCAATTAAAAAACAACAACTTCATTTTCAACATGCAGTCACTGGTGTATCAACTGTTGTTGTTTTTTATACCAATAAATAAATGAATAAATAAATAAATAAACTTTGAAACACTTCCTTTTCAACAAGATAAATTCTACTGGCTTCAGAATAACAACAATAGAAATAACCAAGTAAACCTATCTGGTTATCTAACATTGTACAGTGGTGTCCATTCACTGGATATGTGTATGAAACAAAGATCATAAATAATCAATCCAAAACTCTCCTTGTGTGTGAGGTTTTTTTTTCTCCCCATTTAGGAAATAAATAAAATATTGAGCAACAAAATGTCCATCAATATTGTGCATCCTTTCCTATAAACATGACCCTTCTCTCTTGTAAAAACATTTTCCAATTACACAGTCACCAAAAAGATCACGATGGAATTACAAAACAAATGACTGAAATCCATCAAAATAAAATAAAATAAATGAACGAATAAATGACAAAACAAAAGCATACAAAGCCAACAGATGAACTAGGCAGTCGATCTGAGGCAGCAATGAATATCTCCTTTCCTGGGTCCAGGCTATTCATTCCTGTTCACCAGTTTCCAAGACGACAAGAGTATTCCAGTACAGGATGTGAGCCACAAGCATTCCTTGATTCCTTCAGGAATCAGTAATACCTACATCTTCCTGTTTGGTTCAGGAAAAAAAACACATCAATATCAGTTCAGGATTTTACCAGGCAACAGCTTAAAAACAACCAGCTGATCAAACCAAAATTCCAAAATGTCTGGAAGTCTCCAGCACGTGAGGACGTCAGGTCTTTTCTTCCTCATAGCCTTGTTTCACTGCCGTCTGCAAGATGAGAAAAAAATGAGTTTAATCAGAAAAAATAAAAAACTCATTAGATCAAACACGCACGTTAATGATCCTGTAATCCTTGTCAGCTTCAGTGTGTTATGGAAACAAGAACATACCAAGCATGCATACACCCCCGAAAATAGGGTATGGCTGCCTACATGGTGCAGAAAATACGCAAAACGGTAATACACATAAAATGTTACACGTCTGTGTGAGTGTGCATGTGAGCGTGACTGAAACCTGACTGAATGACACAGGAAACGAATGATGAGCGCCCAGTGACAGCTGTCAGTCGGCACTGCCCAGGTAGCCAGCCTGTACATGAAGCTTGGTTGCTGACCAAGGATAGGTGCGACGTAAGTATCCATATCATCATCATCAACACACACACACACACACACACACACAAACATACACACACACACACACAACATACACACACACACACACACACACACACACAAACATACACACACACACAACACACACACACACACACACACACACACACACACACAAACAAAAAGCATGAGTCGTGTACAGCACATTTACACACATGCACACACCACAACACCACTGCTAAATTCAAGCCAGCACATATCAGTCAATGAAAATAAAAAGAAAACACACCATCATCATCATCACCCAACGATACGGATACGGTAGGCAGACTTTCTGCATCCATCAGAGGCACTGTCGGGTCAGCAGTATCCTCACTGAAAACACACACATGACAAGTGCACCAAGTCAATAATAATCATTTCATTATACAGCACTTTTCATTATACAGCACTTGCTCAACTGCACCATACAATGTAAACTCTGAGGTGTAACACACACATTTAAACACTAAAACGACAACTTGCATGCAAATCCCTGCTCAAACCAAACTCTCAAATACTGTT
>NC_134884.1:47243851-47253851 GCF_041734735.1 Babylonia areolata
AAAGCTTGAAAACAGAAACACTGAGAAAACAAAACCAAAAAAAAACCGAAAAAATCAATAACAAACACACCTTTCTCTGAAGTGTGGAAGGTGTCCCACACAACGCTGCAAGTCTGAATGAATTTGCTAAGTTTTAACAGTACCGCTTGCCTGCAGAAAACAATGTTACGAAACAATAATACAGACTTAGGATATAGATAACTGCTGGGTAATTAATCTGCTGAGATAGTAAAACACATTTACATGCATTTGCGATATACTTCCACAAAGAAAGCAACAATTCACTAGGCTTTCAAAAGATTAAAAAGAGAAACACTGACGGACGCAATAGCCGAGTGGTTAAAGTGTTGGACTTTCAATCTGCGGATCTCATGTTTGAATCTCGGTAACGGTGCCTGGTGGGTAATGGGTGGAGATTTTTCTGATCTCCCTGGTCAACATATGTGCAAACCTGCTTGTGCCTGAACCCCCTTTGTGTGTATACACTAGCAGAAGATCAAATACAAACGTAAAAGATCTTGCAATCTATGTCAGCATTCGGTGGGTTATGGAAACAAGAACATATCTAGCATGCACATCCCCGAAAATGAAGTATGGCTGCCTACATGGCGGGGTAAAAACGGCCATACATGTGAAAAGCCAACTGGTGTGAACGTGGGAGTTGCAGCCCACGAACAAAGAAGAAGCTGTGAAAAAAACAAGACAAAACCAAAAAGAAATGACAAACACACCTAACTCTGAAGTGTCAGCAGACAGCCTGAGGGACGCTGACAGAGACAGTGTGGAGCCAGACATGGTGTAGTGCTTTCCACAGGTGAGGGCCGACCCCGTCACCCGACACGTGTAGTTGCCTGGTGCCAGAGGACAGCCGTGAACCATGCTCAGTCCCGCCCTTGGGCTCTCTGCCTGCTGTGTTCCCTCTGGTGTCTGTTGGTCGGCACAGCAAGACATTACAAATCACCATTCTGCATCATACACATTAGCAATTAATTGGTAGGCTAAAGGTTGAAGGTCTCATAGCCCTTTATGGACATCAGGGGAGAGAATTCATATCAATTTAGTACTGTGTCTAGGGCTCCGCCAAATTCTCTCCTTCCGCTGCTTTTAACATTTCCTTGCTGAAGTCAGGTACCCATTCAGATAGATCTGACACAAGTGAGGAAAAACAGAGTAAAGTGCCTTTCCCAGGGAAACAACACCATGCACAAACAGGGCCTCCAACCCTGATCACTGGTCAACACTGGATCACAAGTCCATCACTGATCACTGGTCAACACTGGATCACAAGTCACACTGATCACTGGTCAACACTGGATCACAAGTCACACTGATCACTGGTCAACACTGGATCACAAGTCCATCACTGATCACTGGTCAACACTGGATCACAAGTCACACTGATCACTGGTCAACACTGGGTCACAAGTCACACTGACCACTGGTCAACACTGGATCACAAGTCCAACCCTGATCACTGGTGAACACTGGATCACAAGTCAACACTGACCACTGGTCAACACTGGATCACAAGTCCATCACTGATCACTGATGAACACTGGATCACAAGTCCATCACTGATCACTGATGAACACTGGATCACAAGTCCAACACTGACCACTGGTGAACACTGGACCACAAGTCCTTCACTGATCACTGGTCAACACTGGACCACAAGTCACACTGACCACTGGTCAACACTGGATCACAAGTCCATTACTGATCACTGGTGAACACTGGATCACAAGTCCAACACTGACCACTGGTGAACACTGGACCACAAGTCCATCACTGATCACTGGTGAACACTGGGTCACAAGTCACACTGATCACTGGTCAACACTGGACCACAAGTCCATCACTGACCACTGGTCAACACTGGACCACAAGTCCAACACTGACCACTGGTTAACACTGGACCACAAGTCCAACATTGACCACTGGTCAACACTGGACCACAAGCCCAACACTGACCACTGGTGAACACTGGACCATAAGTCCATCACTTATCACTGGTCAACACTGGGTCACAAGTCCAACACTGACCACTGGTCAACACTGGATCACAAGTCCATCACTGATCACTGGTCAACACTGGATCACAAGTCCATCACTGATCACTGGTCAACACTGGATCACAAGTCCATCACTGATGAACACTGGATCACAAGTCCATCACCTGTCTGGTTCTGCCATGGCACCCCTGTTCATCATTCTAAATAAAATTTAAAAAGAATGATAAAAGTAGAAGAAACGAAAAGAAAGAAAAAACAAGAGGCAAAGCCTTCAAGACTCACTTGTGCTTCACGCTTTATCCAGCAAAGGAATCATGAGGAGAGAAAAAAAAATCTTTTAAATCATTGAAAACATGCTCTGTATTAAATATCATAAATAAAATAAGCTTGGGAGAAGAAAAAAAGGCATGCAAGGGGAATGGAACCATGCATGCTCAGTTCCGAAGCAAGCAGACTAATCCCCACTGCTGCGGCGCATCTGACGTCATTTGACTAAACTTAATACTTCATGTTGACACTTTCCTCTTCGTGTGATAAATAGATGTGATTGTTGTCTATGTAATAATGCCATTTGAATCATGTTTTTTGTGTGTTTTATTATATCTCGATTATTCTTCTACTTTGGTGATAAAGGAGACGCTGCCATCGCTTCAAGCACACAGCAACACACAGTAGATCTCTGGATCTGCACGAACCAGTCTAGGCCTACAACGAGCTGAAAGAAATGACTGATTCAATTTTTCTGTTATGTTCTTTGCAGTTAATTCAGTGTCCACATTAGAATATCTATACTCAGTAAACATGTCGATGGTGCAGTTAGTATCACTGTATATGTTCTGTCCAGAATTTGTATTTTTTGCCTTTTAACTGTGAACAAGAAACATGAGGTCATGTCATCTTCAAATGCTAATAGGCCTAACTCTGTAGGAAGCGATTTTCAGAATTTTCAGATTTCCGAACAAACCTCAATGAAATAAACCGTTAATGATTCGGAAAAGCAGCTTAATTCAGGCGACTTACAACCTGTTATTGGTATGACAGTGAAGATTTTTTTTCATACTATCTTTCGTTTAAGCCAAATTTGGTTTTGGCAGACAAAGTATTTCCAGAGAAAATGGCAATGTTAAAGTTTACCAACACACACACACACACACACACACACACACACACACACACACACACAGACAACTGAACACCAGGTTAAAACATAGACTCACTTTATTGACACAAGTGAGTCAAAAGAGGTAAGGTGGGGTGGGAAAAGGGAGAAGGGAGAGGAGAGAGTGATGAAATAGATACATGTAGACCTTCACGTGTGTGTGTGTGTGTGTGTGTGTGTGTGTGTGAGTGTGTGTGTGTGTGTGTGTGTGTGTGAGTGTGTGTGTGTGTGTGTGTGCGTGTGTGCGTGTGTGTGTGAGTGTGTGTGTGTGCGTGTGTGTGTGTGTGTGTGTGTGTGTGTGTGTGTGTGTGTGTGTGTGTGTGTGTGTGTGTGTGTGTGTGTGTGTGTGTGTGTGTGTGTGTGTGTGTGTGTGTGTGTGTGTGTGTGTGTGTGTGTGTGTGTGTGTGTGTGTGTGCGTGTGTGTGTGTGTGTGTGTGTGTGTGTGTGTGTGTGTGTGTGTGTGTGTGTGTGTGTGTGTGTGTGTGTGTGTGTGTGTGTGTGAGTGTGTGTGTGTGTGTGTGTGTGTGTGTGTGTGTGTGTGTGTGTGTGTGTGTGTGTGTGTGTGTGTGTGTGTGTGTGTGTGTGTGTGTGTGTGTGTGTGTGTGTGTGTGTGTGTGTGTGTGTGTGTGTGTGTGTGTGTGTGTGTGTGAGATAAACAGACAGAGACAGAGACGGAAGAGAGCACCCATCCAGCATGCGATACCAGCAACATCCCAGAGATACAACGACAGCGACGCTCTACCTGCCAGTGGAAGGAGAGAGCAGGGAATCCAGGGAACAGCACACTGCCACACCTGACGCTCTGGCACCCTGACCTGGGGCCTTCCAGCACCACTGTCAGCTGGTTCTCCTTCAGCAAGGGGGGCACTGCCAGGGGGGGAGGAAGAAAGGTTCGGTTTAGATCACTTGGATTCAGGTTGACGTACTTAAATGTGGAAAGTGTTTATCACAAGTGACTGGTAACACTGATGGTTTTTGACTTTTTGCATTCGTTATCAGTTGTTTCACTTGTTAGATTAACGACTTTTCTCTTACTGAAGTCCATGAAGTAATTTTCTGTCACTGTATTTAAACAGTAGTTTCAAATTCCATCCTCCATGTACCCAGATTCCCCACCTCAACATTCATCCCCCTCCCCTTCCTCTCCTAAACAATGACGCTCAAATGTAAAAATCAATACTGTAACAACATTTCTACAATCACTAGTACATGTGATGGGACATTAAACAAAACTCCTCCTCTCAAATGTCAAAATTCTTTCACTGAAAACAAAAGAGGTAACATTAACAGGCTCCACAGTTTGTTATTGACACATACTGATCAGTGTTTTACTTCAGCTCTTTTCATAGGTGACTTTAGTTGACTAGACAGTGCACCGCCATAGGCAACTGTGGTCAACATCAAGGGATCATATCAAAAGGACCATTTTTCACATTGTCACAAAAACTTGACAGCTGCAGCCAGTTTCCAGCACAATGGAACGATGACTAACCTTCGCCCCCTGACCTAGTTTGAAGTAAACAATTGCACTGTACTGTTTTCACAAGCCAAAGCCTGTAACTGAGAGCTTCCCGTCTATAATATTTGGTGCTGTGTTTTTCTTGTGGATTTTTTTTTTTTTTTTTTTTTTTACACACAGAAACTTGGCGATAACAGAGATACATGATTTTATGACAGAATATGGGTAATTCATTTTAGATCTGTCAGCCATGGGACTGTTGACCAGTCTGTTGACCCAATTAGTGTATCAAGCTGTGGGCCAAAGTCCTCACCATAGAGACTGGTGCAAGACGGTTTGTGAGCGCATCTGCCAACAGCCTCATCAAACAGCTGTTGATTTCTGGCAGAGAAAGAACATGGGCTCTCAAGGCAATGGCAGAAGCAGCAGAAAAGAGTTCCAGCTGGATCTGGTCGAGGAGGAATGAAAGTAAACTTCATAACAATTAAATTTCCCTACTCAAACTAGGCGTACAATAGCTCAGTGATAAAAACGTCTGTCAGAAAAGGTGACTCAGTCCTGAAGTGGGGACCACCCTGGAGACGCGTGTTCGAACCAGCTGAGGACCAGGAAATAAAAGAAAAGGCAGCAATACAAGGGCATCCAGGAGTCATCACCTGGGTGTGGCCCGGCCCCCTTACAGTGTAAGGAGTTAAGGGCTGAAACACTTGACTATGGGAGGCTTCTTCTCTGAAGACCTTGTACTGTCCAGCTCTCCCTGGAGTTTCTTATCACTGCTGACAAGCACTGTGACAGTTCAAATCTCCTAAATGTGAAAATCCTTCCCCACCCAGCACCTCAGCAGACGAGACGGAAAAAGCCGCCCTTGTAAAAATCAGGATTTGTGCTTAGTGTCCAGTCACACATGCTGCCAATTGTCAAATTTAGTACAAGTACTGATTTTCATATTTGAAGTTACCATTTAAAAATAAATAAATAAATAAATAAAACATATCGGGCATGTATATGGATGGGCATTTTGTGGATGGTCATAAGTTCATTTCCCTGTGGTCTTTATCTGTTCATTTGAAAAAAATTTACAATATTGTTTTTTCATCTTGTCATCAAATCTTCTTGCCAAAACATCAACAAAAACAACAACAAAATAAATGTTAAATAAAAACAAGTACTAACAAATTAAGAAGTAAAAAAAAACCAACAGGCGTTGGTCGGTATGAAAACCTCCTAACCAAAATGAAAAAAAAGGAAAAGGAGATGGAATGACCACGTGACAGGATCCAACAAGCTCTCCAAGACTGTCCTTCAGGGAACAGGGGAAGGGAGATAAGGCAGACAGCGAAAGAAGTGGGCAGACAACACCCCCAGAGTGGACAGAGAGGAGGTTTGCAGAAACTCCAGCCCTATCCCATGACTGCCAGAAATGGAGAATGTGGGTGATGCATTCAGCAATGCAGCACCCCCCCGACCAAACCAGGTTTCGGGACCAGTGACAGTGACTTCCTATGCCTTCTGATGCTTTGTACTCTCACCATACTCCACCTTTCAAAATGCCTAGGCACCAAAATGTGTGCATCAAAATGTGTTCACAAAAAACATTTCATATGCAAATTCCAGTGATCCAAATCTCAAAACTAAATCTATGCCCCAAACAGCAAAGAACTCATTACAGAGGTACAACAATCCTGATACAGTAGGTACATCCAAACACATCACACGCTGTCACATTCTCACGCACAGTGACGACCCATCCCACAGATGAAAACTCCACTGTTCCCACAGATGTGACCAAACAAAAGTCCATACTTTTTCCATACTGAACTGAACATTTCAATACCAAACACTGAGCTAAACTGAATTTTTTTTTTTTAAATCTGCTACAGCACTGACAAGAAAGATCAGTGGTTATCTTGAAACTGATGTTCAAATGTTCACTGCTATTTTGTTTTATCTATTGATTGTTTGTATGTACAAAAGTATGCACAAAGCTGGTTATGGATTTTGTTCCAATTCCACACCCTGAAGGACAATACAGTTTTCCAGCCCTGGAAATGGTTCTCTCAACCCCCCACCCCCTCCTCCCCCAGACTTTTCCAGCCCTGGAAATGGTTCTCCTATTTTTCCCAAGACCTTTCCAGACTTCCATGAATCTGCATGGGCCCATAACCCTGACAAGGGTAACTAAGCCACACATACACACTCTCTACTCACCCTGCACGTTCAGAGTGAACTCTCTCTCCATGATGGTTCCATTAGCAAAGGTGGCCGTCGTCAGATAAACGCCCGAGTCAGAAATACCAACGTTGCTCAGACGGACCCCAGTGGTGCCTCTTGCCGTCACACGACTGGAGTACTCCTCCGACACGTCCACCCTGCCAGCTCCATCGATGGCAGCCACTTGCTGACCTTTGGTGCTAAACCCCTTGAAGGTCAAGGTCATTACCTTGGCAAGGTCATAGGCAAGGTCGCAGGGCCAGCTGAAAGAAGCGGCCTCCCCATCACACACAGCGATGGTGTCAGGAGTGGAAAGAGTATCTGTCAAATGAAATGTATGCATGTGTACCACAAATATATATTCTTTTTATGTTACACATATAGTACATGTATGCTCACAAGAAGACATGAGTGCACATGCACCTGCCATCACACACACACACACACACACACACACACACACACACACTCACACAATCCCATTAAATTATATAAACAAGTATACAAATTTTAGTACACACACGCACGTGCGCACTCTCATGCACGCCAGTCTTCCCTAAACCCTTTCTTCTTCACATGATACATTACTTTTCATTTAGTCTCAATTTCAATCCACACAAAAAAATCAGTCAAACCATCAAACAATCCCCCATTCCCTAACTTCATATATCATATCAGTCTGTCGACTATCAGATTAAACCCTATCATGAATATCTGTATTATCATTCATTGCCTTTCTTCACTAAACCCTTTGAACAAGCCAAATCTAGACAGGGTACATATGCTACAGTTCTGTGTGTGTGTGTGTGTGTGTGTGTGTGTGTGCATAAATTATGTATGTGTGTGTGTGCGTGTGTGTGTAGAATAGAATAGAATAGACCAGAACAGAATATCTTATTGTCATAAAACTTTAAGGTTTAAAAGACACAATAAAACATAAACATGAGCACATTAAGAAAAGAAACATTCATGAACAAATTTTGCCAGCCTTGGCTGTATATGTGTGTGCACGCATGCATGTATGTACGTATGTATGCATGTGTGTGTTTGTCTAAGAGAAAGAGTGAGGGTGAGTGGAGGCTGGTGGGTCATATACACATATATATACACTCAACTATCTGTGCATACATTTGTGCATGTTTATCTTTCATCATTTAATATGTCCTGGCTGCTTACCCGAGTTTGCAGCAGTGCTCTGAAGGAAGACAAGAGCCAACAGAGCTCGAGAAAAGACAGTGTTTGGTTTACAGCCTCTCTCATCCTTTCTCATGGTTCTTGATTCTCACAGCTGTGCCACGGTCCCACTCAGCCAGGCATGTGCATCATCATCTGTATCTTGGATCTTCGGACTCTCTCACACACCCTGAAAAGGATTTATTCCAACAAATATTTCATAACGTAATTATGATAGAAACTTCGCAGAATAACCTTCAACATCCTTATTTTCTTCCATCAATATTTATAAATAATTATAAACTTCAGGGTGTTACTTTGGGGAAGGCCAAGCTATATTCAATTCCTGGTCAGATAGGCTGCCCAGTAAATCATCTTTTGACAAAAAATCTAAACCCATTTATGAGGCATTTGTTTACATGCAATCTGTCATCAACTGATTAGTCCTATTTTGCAAACACACACACACACACACACACACACACACAAACACACACACATCACAAACACTATCAATTGTCATTTGCACTGCAGCCAACACAGGGGTTAGCCCTGATTCTGACAGTTCTCTTGGAGAGTTGTTTCTTCAACAACAACAAAAAAGAGACCACAATCCATGAATATATTCATTCACATATTTCCTTTCTGAAAATGCTTACTTGACTTTTTATCCTTTCACTATGCATTGAATGATGCACCCTCAGCCCAGTGCACGAATGCTTCACCAGTTTGCAATTGATCCAAAAAACAAAAGACCAGCACTGGGCATCGATCCTCAATCGATGTGCTGCGAACCACTCAACATGGGTCCCGAATAATTAAAGGATGTAACATTCAATTCTTGGTCAAATGAATGTCTATGCAGACCTTGCTTGATTCTGGAGTTTGTCCTGCATCAACTTTTCACAAGAAAAGTCCAACCAGGAATCAAACTCTTGATCTACAGATTGGTCATGTGACCCTCAACACCTCCTCCTGATTGCAGTGATTCTATACTTGCAAAATCTCGCACCAAAATTACCAATGAACTCTCACTATTTTGTTTTGTTTTTATTAACTGACGAACTCCCACCAAAATCATTGTATGTAACGATTACCAATGTTGTTCAATGACATTTTCATCGGGATCTCTGCAAAGCACAGAGTTTCATATTGATCGATGATTGTCACCCAGCGACTTTGAAAACAAAATGCTGGCAACATCAGTGTGCAATCATTATCTAATGAAAATATAAAGAAAAAACTATTTTATGTAATTATACCTTATATATAGATTTCAAGATTCTTCAAAAGGCCAATGTAACCTTTATCAATCCACGATCGATATGAAGCTCGGTGCTTCACGGAGATCCCAACGAGAATGTCATTGAACGTAATCGTTACATCCGATAATTTTGGTGGGAGTTCGTCGGTAAAAAAATTAAAATAAAAAAATAATGGTTCGTTGGTAATTTTTGTAGGAGATATTGCAAATATAGAGTCAGGAGGAGTGTTGAGGGTGACCAATCTGTGGATCAAGAGTTTGATTCCTGCTTGGAATTTTCTGTAGGGATGGCGGTTCTATCACTCATCAGTGAAAAGTTCATGCCGGACAGCAGCGAAAGCAAACTCAAGAATCAAGAAAGGCCCGCACGAGAACTGAACGTTACACTCTATTCGTAAATTATTCGGGACCGATGTCGAGCTGCTCGCTGATTACCGATCGAGGACCTATGCCCAGCGCCGGCCTTAAATTTAAGATCCTGTGAGTGCAACCCATGTCAGTGTCCGCTGGTCTATGGAAACACGAAAAAAAAACCTAGCATGCATCAACCATGACAGAGTGATCAGCTGGTTGTGTTTGTCTTGCAATGGAAAGAAGAAGAAAAGTCATTTTCAACTTTCGCAATCATTAGTTAGCAAATAAGTTACTCACTCAGTGTAATGTGAATGTACTCGAAACTGAACAAACTATTTCCAGTTTACAGAAAGTAAAGCCATGCACTG
>NC_134884.1:47258851-47263851 GCF_041734735.1 Babylonia areolata
GAAATAGCCCATTACCCTTTCACACCCCCAACCCTGGGGATTGTCAGTGGTGTCATGACAGTAATGACTGCTCCTGCTCCCAACATGGAGAAAGGTCACTCCTCTCCTGTGACATGACACAATGACAGACCCCGAACCTAAGGTCAAAGTTTAAAGGTTAACTCACTCAGTACGGCCAGTCCTCTCTTCTCCTCTACACAGACCCCTCGGATGTCCAGTGGGTGTCTCAATGACCCAACCTTTAGCTTCCGTCGTCTGAATTGTGGTATTCTTTGTCAACATTCACCTCTTCAGTATAAGAGCCTTCCGCTTGCAATATTTTGATGATGGTAATTGGGGTGAAACGCTGTTAACGTCGTCTCTTTCGCCATTGCGGCAGGGCTCGGCACAGGAAGGCCGGCGGGGCCCAGTCCTCTCCTTCCGCCGTTTTAACCTTCCCCAACCCAAGTCAGGTACCCGTTCACACCTGGGTGGAGTGAGGTCTATGGAGTAAAGTGCCTTCCCCAAGAACACTGCACCATGCCGAAACAAGGCCTCGAACCCTGTGTCACATCTCATGACAAATCAGTTATGAGTGCTTAACCCCCTCCTTGTTCACCCACCCCATCTAGCCAGAGAGCAGTGTGGGTTGCGCTGATTGCACGAGATTCTCAGTCTGTCTCAGTCTCAGTTCAGGCTGTCACTGAACTGAGATCAGCCTCTTCCTGGTTAGCAAGTGACAAGATTCTGGGCTTTTCGCCCGCGACTGTCAGAAGAGGCAGCCGTGCCAGTCTTTGGGTGCTTCAGGGCTGTTTGCCCGTCTTGACGCTCGTCAGTGGGGATCAGTTTCCTCCGAGTGGTCGTGTGCTCTTCGTTCTCTGTGTTCTGTGTGTGAACTTCCAGCCTTGGGGTAGTGGTACCTCTTCTGGAAGGTAAGAGGGGACTGTTGAGACAGTCCTAACCTGTGTTCTGTCTGTTCGTCTTGCGTTCATGTGCGTGTATGAGAGAGAGAGAGAGAGAGAGAGAGAGAGAGAGAGAGAGAGAGAGAGAGAGGAGGGAGTGAATATTTAAGTAAATACAATATTTTGCTCTTTTATGTGCATCTGTTGGATGTGTGTGCATTTTTAAACATAAATTTTATTTGAATGTTATGACATTATTTTTCATGCGTATTGAAGGGGTTCAACCATAAAAATCTCGATGTGTTCAGTTTTCCTTATGAACCCTCTCAGCGATTAGTGAGCATTATATATATATATATATATATATATATATATATATATATATATATATCCGTGTGTGTGTTAAAGTCGCATTGTATGTGATACATAAGCTAGAATATTCCAAACTACCCCCTTATCCTTTTCCGTTATCTTTGCTCTTGGGTGTGGTCGTTGTCAGCCTTTTAAACTTACGAAATAGCGCAGCTGAGTAAAATTGAACTATTCTGTAGCCCATGTGTTGATCAGGGAGGGGTTAAACTGAAATTTTGTAAGATTTGTTTTTCTTTATGAATTTTGGGCTGGGTACACTTATGTTTAATTGGGTGGGTCCAAAAGTGAATCCTACCAGTGGATAATAGGCTATATACAGTGTTTTCAGCGTTCCCACTTTCCGTGTCCATCCACCGACTTCCCAACCCTTCCACTGACCCTCCACTGTCTCCCCGGGAACCCCTCTGCCTGCCTTTGACTTAGTCCAGGCCTCCGTTGGCTGTTGCCGCCTGCCGCCGCCTTCCGTCGCCAGCGTTCTCTGGCCTGGTGCTCGGCTGTCTGGGTGTTCGTCTTCGTCGTCACTGCTCTTCGTGTTCGTCGTCACTGCTCTTCGTGTTCGTCGTCACTGCTCTTCGTGTTCGTCGTCACTGCTCTTCGTCTTCGTCGTCACTGCTCTTCGTGTTCGCCGTCACTGCTCTTCGTGTTCGTCGTCACTGCTCTTCGTGTTCGCCGTCACTGCTCTTCGTGTTCGTCGTCACTGCTCTTCGTGTTCGTCGTCACTGCTCTTCGTGTTCGTCGTCACTGCTCTTCGTGTTCGCCGTCACTGTTCGTGTTCGCCGTCACTGCTCTTCGTGTTCGCCGTCACTGCTCTTCGTGTTCGCCGTCCGTCACTGCTCTTCGTGTTCGCCGTCACTGTTCTACTTCGTGTTCGCCGTCACTGTTCTTCGTGTTCGAAGTCACTGTTCTACTTCGTGTTCGAAGTCACTGTTCTACTTCGTGTTCGCCGTCACTGTTCTTCGTGTTCGAAGTCACTGTTCTACTTCGTGTTCGAAGTCACTGTTCTTCGTGTTCGAAGTCACTGTTCTACTTCGTGTTCGAAGTCACTGTTCTTCGTGTTCGAAGTCACTGTTCTTCGTGTTCGAAGTCAGTTCTACTTCGTGTTCGAAGTCACTGTTCTACTAAGTGTTCGAAGTCACTGTTCTTCGTCGTCGTCACTTACTGTTCGCCGTCACTGTTCTTCGTCTTCGCCGTCACTGCTCTTCGTCGTCGTCACTACTTCATCATCAACGTTGTGCTTGTGTTTCCATGTCTTAAAGCTCTGGGGTTTTTGTGGGGTTTTTTTGTTTTTGTTTGTTTTTTTGTTTTGTTTTGTTTTGTTTTGTTTTGTTTTTATTATCCATTCTGTTGTCATTTAAGTGTTGTTGCAGCCGGGATTGTGGTTATTGTTTTATTTGGCAAGCTCTGTGTGTGATTAAGTAAATGTATGTGAACCCTGAATTATTTTAGTCTGTGTTTGTGTTGTCTGGGTGTTAGTGCTGGGCTGGGTGGGGGTTTCTAGTCCGCTCTCTTATAGAGCGTGATACCCTGATGATTGGTGAAGGGTCCACTGGATCAGAAGTTCGACGCCTAACCGATTCTGCCACGGCGCTTTCCTGGGGAACTGACCCTTCAGTGTTAACACCTCCCAAAGTTGTAACAGTATTTTCACTTGACGTCTGTTCACATGCATGCGGTGTTTGATGAAAAGATTGTGTGTGTGTGTGTGTGTGTGTGTACGCGCGCGCGTGTGTGTGTGTGCGTGCGTGCGTGCGTGTGTGGCTGTGGCTGTGAGTCTGTGTCTGTGTGTGTGTGTGTGTGTGTGTGCGTGCGTGCCAGTGCGGCTAGGCGTGCGTGTGTGTCAGTGCGCTCGCTCGCAAGCAGAATCATTTATAGATAAGACGCAGCACAGCATATCGAAAAATATATATATTTATATAACTGTGCTTAAAATTAGGAACAAGGACAGAGAGAGGGTGGGGTGAGACAGACAGAAAGAGTGAGAGACAGACAGGGAAAGAGAGAGACAGACACAGGAGACTGACTCACACGGACGGAAGTGGAAGAGGTGACAGAAAGTGGAGAAATAGGAAATATACAGGGGAAACAATCGATGCAGGGAGGAAGTGGAGAAGAGAGAGCAAGTCAGAATGAAAGGGAATGAAATACTGTTCAACTCTCTCCATACGAACGGCGAAAGAGAAGACGTTAACAGCGTTTCACCCCAATTACCACCATCAAAATATTGCAAGTGGAAGGCTCTCATACTGAAGAGGTGAATGTTGACAAAGAATACCACAATTCTGACAACGGAAGCTAAAGGTTGGATCATTGAGACACCCACTGGACATCCGAGGGGTCTGTGTAGAGAAGAAGAGAGGACTGGCCGTACTGAGTTAAACCAATGGAAGTGAAGAGAGGAAAGCGTGGCAGAGGAGGGGGGAGAGGGGTGATGGGGCGGACGGGGGCGGGGGGGGGGGACAGAGGATGTAGGAGGTATGAAATAAGAGAGGGAGGGTGGATGTGAGGGAAGGAAACGGAAAGAGGGGATGGGTGGGGGGTGGGGGGGAGGACGAAACACTATATATAAGCCATTTAACTTACAGACATTGCGGTGAAGGACATCTCTCGCATCTCACTGTGAATTCTCAAGGACGGTGCGTAATAGTGTTGTGTGTGTGTGTGTGCTGGTGTCAGTGGCAGCATTTTGCCTTTGGTCACAACAGAAGGTTGTGTTTACTTTCTTTTCTTTTCTTTTTTTTTTTCTCCGCTCGTGTTAGTTGTGGTATCATAATCATATTCAATAAGCCTGTCATAGTTATCCTAAACAAATTCTACTAATGTAAACTACGCATGGCGGTTCATAAACAGGACATAATGTCCGTGGTTCCGTTTTATTATTTTCATTCGTCGAAGGAAAGAAAACTTTACTGCATGTTCGTGTACGTGAGTTTACTTGATTTTAAGTCATGTTTACAAAAATGGTAACAACTGAGATATCCCTTAGTAGGGATGTTCTCAGAACACTATATATATGTATATATATGTGTGTGTGTGTGTGTGTGTGTGTGTGTGTTATCATCCACTTCCCCCTCTAAACAAGATCTAATCTACACAAGTGAAGTGTTTGCCAAGTGGATGACTCGTCCGCCTTGGAAGCGAGAGAATCTGAGCCCATGAGATCGAATCCCAGTCTCTCGCCAATGCATTCCTCCTCTCCACTGTACCTTGAGTGATGAGTCTTCCTCTCCACTGTACCTTGAGTGATGAGTCTTCCTCTCCACTGTACCTTGAGTGATGAGTCTCCACTGTACCTTGAGTGATGAGTCTTCCTCTCCACTGTACCTTGAGTGATGAGTCTTCCTCTCCACTGTACCTTGAGTGATGAGTCTTCCTTTCCACTGTACCTTGAGTGATGAGTGATGAGTCTTCCCCTCCACTGTACCTTGAGTGATGAGTCTTCACTGTACCTTGAGTGATGAGTCTTCCTCTCCACTGTACCTTGAGTGATTAGTCTTCCCCTTACCTTGAGTGATGAGTCTTCCTCTCCACTGTACCTTGAGTGATGAGTCTTCCTCTCCACTGTACCTTGAGTGATGAGTCTTCCCCTCCACTGTACCTTGAGTGATGAGTCTCCACTGTACCTTGAGTGATGAGTGATGAGTCTTCCTTACCACTGTACCTTGAGTGATGAGTCTTCACTGTACCTTGAGTGATGAGTCTTCCTCTCCACTGTACCTTGAGTGATGAGTCTTCCCCTTACCTTGAGTG
>NC_134884.1:47268851-47271351 GCF_041734735.1 Babylonia areolata
ACACACACAACGAAGGTAGTATCACCTTACCCATCAACCCTTAAATATCACCTGGCCCCACTAATCCCTGTGCGTTTACTACACCCTCCGACAGCAGCAGGCGGCTGGTTTAACTCTCTCCATACGAACGGCGAAAGAATCGACGTTAACAGCGTTTCACCCCAATTACCATCATCAAAATATTGCAAGCGGAAGGCTCTTATACTGAAGAGGTGAATGTTGACAAAGAATACCACAATTCTGACGACGGAAGCTAAAGGTTGGGTCATTCAGACACCCACTGGACATCCGAGGGGTCTGTGTAGAGGAGAAGAGAGGACTGGCCGTACTGAGTGAGTTAACCTGCTAATCAAGGCCTGGCTTTGGCATCAAACAGTTCGGAAGGGGGCTGGTTGTCCAAGGCCTGACTTCGCCAACGAACAGTTCGGAAGGGGGTTGGTTGTCCAAGGCCTGGCTTTGCCATCAAACATTTCGGAAGGGGGTTGGTTGTCCAAGGCCTGACTTCGTCAACGAACAGTTCGGAAGGGGGTTGGTTGTCCAAGGCCTGACTTCGCCAACGAACAGTTCGGAAGGGGGTTGGTTGTCCAAGGCCTGACTTCGCCAACGAACAGTTCGGAAGGGGGCTGGTTGTCCAAGGCCTGACTTCGCCAACGAACAGTTCGGAAGGGGGCTGGTTGTCCAAGGCCTGACTTCGCCAACGAACAGTTCGGAAGGTTAAGGGGGTTGGTTGTCAAAGGCCTGGCTTCGCCAACGAACAGTTCGGAAGGGGGCTGGTTGTCAAAGGCCTGACTTCGCCATCGAACATTTCGGAAGGAGGTTGCGCCAACGAACATTTCGGAAGAGGGTTGGTTGTCCACGTCTGTTGCCGCGGACTCGCTTGCTGGCTGACGAGGTCAGTTCGGGACAGTTAGGACCGACCGTCCGCTGTCCTAACACCTGCCGATTATCCAGGTAGAGTTCTCAAGCTGCCCTCTGTCACCCACTTAATCATGAGATTATTTAACCTTCTTTTGTTTTTTTGTTTTTTTAACAGGGTTCACTAAAAGTTAAGGATCGCTCAAGAAAAACGTGGATGTTTTCATGACTTTTTTTTGGGGGGGGGTGGGGGGGGTGTTAATTCGAGATACTGTTTAAATAAAGCAGGCAGCATATAGTCCACTGTTAATCTCTCATTGAATTTACAAACAGTTCTTTTGGGCATACGTGCACCATGCACAGTTTGAAAAAAATGTACAGTTCAGTGCAGTTCAGTTCAGTTCAGTTTCTCAAGGAGGCGTCACTACCTTCGGACAAATCCATATACGCTACACCACATCTGCTAAGCAGATGCCTGACCAGCAGCATAACCCAACGGGCTTACTGAGTCAGGCCTTGAGGGGAAATGAAAAGAAATCAAGTAAAATAAGATACAAAAGTAAGTAAATAGATAAGTAATTAGATCAATGATGTTAAATAATAAACAAATAAATAAATGATAGATAAATGACATAAAATAGAAAATGAAAATGATACGAATAACAATAATGATGAAATTAATTGTTAAATAAATAGATATAAATAAGAACCTCAAAAAATGTTTTGTAATATAAAAACATATGAAGATAAGGTTTGATAAATCGGTATTTCTGCCAAACACTGACACTTATTAAGTAGTTTATGAACGGAACCTGTGGATTTTCATTGCGAAAAAAAACGGAAGTGCACATGCAAGAAAACACCACTGGGTATGAGTGTTGCCCATCACACTGGTTATGAGTGTTGCTCATCACACTGGTTAGTGTTGCTCATCACACTGGTTATGAGTGTTGCTCATCACACTGGTTAGTGTTGCTCATCACACTGGTTATGAGTGTTGCTCATCACACTGGTTATGAGTGTTGCTCATCACACTGGTTAGTGTTGCTCATCACACTGGTTATGAGTGTTGCTCATCACACTGGTTATGAGCGTTGCTCATCACACTGGTTATGCGTGTTGCTCATCACACTGGTTATGAGTGTTGCTCATCACACTGGTTATGGGCGTTGCTCATCGCGCTGGTTATGAGTGTTGCTCATCACACTGGTTATGGGCGTTGCTCATCACACTGGATATGAGTGTTGCTCATCACACTGGATATGAGCGTTGCTCATCACACTGGTTATGAGTGTTGCTCATCACACTGGTTATGAGTGTTGCTCATCACGCTGGTTAGTGTTGCTCATAACACTGGATATGAGCGTTGCTCATCACACTGGTTAGTGTTGCTCATAACACTGGTTAGCGCTGCTCATCTCATCACACTGGCTATGAGTGTTGCTCATCACACTGGCTATGAGTGTTGCTCATCACACTGGTTATGAGCGTTGCTCATCACACTGGCTATGAGTGTTGCTCATCACACTGGTTATGAGTGTTGCTCATCACGCTGGTTATGAGCGTTGCTCATCACACTGGATATGAGCGTTGCTCATCACACTGGTTATGAGTGTTGCTCATCACGCTGGTTAGTGTTGCTCAT
>NC_134884.1:47278851-47288851 GCF_041734735.1 Babylonia areolata
TAGGCAGTGTCTGTATGGGTGGTAGGCAGTGTCTGTATGGGTGGTAGGCAGTGTCTGTATGGGTGGTAGGCAGTGTCTGTATGGGTGGTAGGCACTGTCTGTATGGGTGGTAGGCAGTGTCTTTATGGGTGGTAGGCAGTGTCTTTATGGGTGGTAGGCATTGTCTGTATGGGTGGTAGGCAGTGTCTGTATGGGTGGTAGGCAGTGTCTTTATGGGTGGTAGGCACTGTCTGTATGGGTGGTAGGCAGTGTCTGTATGGGTGGTAGGCAGTGTCTGTATGGGTGGTAGGCACTGTCTGTATGGGTGGTAGGCAGTGTCTGTATGGGTGGTAGGCAGTGTCTTTATGGGTGGTAGGCACTGTCTGTATGGGTGGTAGGCAGTGTCTGTATGGGTGGTAGGCATTGTCTGTATGGGTGGTAGGCAGTGTATGGGTGGTAGGCATTGTATGGGTGGTAGGCAGTGTCTGTATGGGTGGTAGGTTGTCTGTATGGGTGGTAGGCAGTGTCTTTATGGGTGGTAGGCATTGTCTTTATGGGTGGTAGGTTGTCTTTATGGGTGGTAGGCAGTGTCTTTATGGGTGGTAGGCAGTGTCTTTATGGGTGGTAGGTTGTCTTTATGGGTGGTAGGCAGTGTCTTTATGGGTGGTGGGCATTGTCTTTATGGGTGGTAGGCAGTGTCTGTATGGGTGGTAGGCAGTGTCTTTATGGGTGGTGGGCATTGTCTTTATGGGTGGTAGGCAGTGTCTGTATGGGTGGTAGGCAGTGTCTGTATGGGTGGTAGGCAGTGTCTTTATGGGTGGTAGGCAGTGTCTTTATGGGTGGTAGGTTGTCTTTATGGGTGGTAGGTTGTCTTTATGGGTGGTAGGCAGTGTCTGTATGGGTGGTAGGCAGTGTCTGTATGGGTGGTAGGCAGTGTCTTTATGGGTGGTAAGCAGTGTCTGTATGGGTGGTAGGCAGTGTCTGTATGGGTGGTAAGCAGTGTCTGTATGGGTGGTAGGCACTGTCTGTATGGGTGGTAAGCAGTGTCTGTATGGGTGGTAGGCACTGTCTGTATGGGTGGTAGGCAGTGTCTGTATGGGTGGTAGGCACTGTCTTTATGGGTGGTAGGCACTGTCTGTATGGGTGGTAGGCACTGTCTGTATGGGTGCAGTGTCTGTATGGGTGGTAGGCACTGTCTGTATGGGTGGTAGGCACTGTCTGTATGGGTGGTAGGCAGTGTCTTTATGGGTGGTAGGCAGTGTCTTTATGGGTGGTAGGCACTGTCTGTATGGGTGGTAGGCAGTGTCTGTATGGGTGGTAGGCACTGTCTGTATGGGTGATAGGCGTTGTATGGGTGGTAGGCAGTGTCTGTATGGGTGGTAGGCAGTGTCTGTATGGGTGGTAGGCAGTGTCTGTATGGGTGGTAGGTTGTCTTTATGGGTGGTAGGCAGTGTCTTTATGGGTGGTAGGCATTGTCTGTATGGGTGGTAGGCTGTCTTTATGGGTGGTAGGCAGTGTCTTTATGGGTGGTAGGCAGTGTCTTTATGGGTGGTAGGTTGTCTTTATGGGTGGTAGGCAGTGTCTTTATGGGTGGTGGGCATTGTCTTTATGGGTGGTAGGTTGTCTTTATGGGTGGTAGGCAGTGTCTGTATGGGTGGTAAGCAGTGTCTGTATGGGTGGTAGGCACTGTCTGTATGGGTGGTAGGCAGTGTCTGTATGGGTGGTAGGCAGTGTCTTTATGGGTGGTAGGCAGTGTCTTTATGGGTGGTAGGCAGTGTCTGTATGGGTGGTAGGCAGTGTCTTTATGGGTGGTAGGCAGTGTCTGTATGGGTGGTAGGCAGTGTCTGTATGGGTGGTAGGCAGTGTCTGTATGGGTGGTAGGCAGTGTCTGTATGGGTGGTAGGCACTGTCTGTATGGGTGGTAGGCAGTGTCTGTATGGGTGGTAGGCAGTGTCTGTATGGGTGGTAGGCAGTGTCTTTTATGGGTGGTAGGCAGTGTCTGTATGGGTGGTAGGCAGTGTCTGTATGGGTGGTAGGCAGTGTCTGTATGGGTGCAGTGTCTGTATGGGTGGTAGGCAGTGTCTTTATGGGTGGTAGGCATTGTCTGTATGGGTGGTAGGCACTGTCTGTATGGGTGGTAGGCAGTGTCTGTATGGGTGGTAGGCAGTGTCTTTATGGGTGGTAGGCAGTGTCTGTATGGGTGGTAGGCAGTGTCTGTATGGGTGGTAGGCACTGTCTTTATGGGTGGTAGGCATTGTCTGTATGGGTGGTAGGCAGTGTCTTTATGGGTGGTAGGCAGTGTCTTTATGGGTGGTAGGCAGTGTCTGTATGGGTGGTAGGTTGTCTATATGAGTGGTAGGCATTGTCTTTATGGGTGGTAGGTTGTCTGTATGGGTGGTAGGCAGTGCCTGTATGGGTGGTAGGCAGTGTCTTTATGGGTGGTAGGCAGTGCCTGTATGGGTGGTAGGCACTGTCTGTATGGGTGGTAGGCAGTGTCTGTATGGGTGGTAGGCAGTGTCTTTATGGGTGGTAGGCAGTGTCTGTATGGGTGGTAGGCAGTGTCTGTATGGGTGGTAGGCACTGTCTGTATGGGTGGTAGGCACTGTCTTTATGGGTGGTAGGCACTGTCTTTATGGGTGGTAGGCAGTGTCTTTATGGGTGGTAGGCAGTGCAGGTGATACGTCCACATGCCAGGCCTGACTAAGCGCGTTGGGTTATGATGCTGGTCCGGTCAGGCATCTGCTCAGCAGATGTGGTGTTGTGTACATGAGTTTGTCCGAACGCAGTGACGCCTCCTTAAGTAACTGAACTGAACTGAACTGAACTGAAGCATGTTATAGAATATGGGTATCAGGCCTGAACCTCTTGTTGTAATTTATCAGGGGTGTGTGGCAGACTGGTCAAGACTCTCATCTGTCAATACAGTGTTCTGAAGGTCTGTGTTGGATTCCTGCCCTAGCCCCTTATCCCAAGTTTACTGAAGAATCCAACTGAGCGTCATAAACCGAGGTCCCGTGTACAGCACGCACTTGGCGCACTGAAACAGAACCTATGGCAAGAAAAGTGTTGTCGTCTGGCAAAACTGTGTAGAAATCCACTCTGATAGGTACACAAATATACGCATGCACTCAAAGACTGACCAGGCGCGTTGGGTTATGCTGCTGGTCAGGCATCTGCATAGCGGGTGTGGTGTAGCGTATATCGATTTTTTTTTTCCCGAACGCAGTGCTGCCGCCTTGATAAATTGAAACTGAAAAAGGGGGAAGGAGGGGGGAGGGGGATCTTGGCAGAATCGGACAAGCGTTGGACTTGTGATGTAGTGTTGACCAAAAGAGTTTGAGGCCCCGTTTTGGCACAGTGTTGTGTCCTTGGGAAAGGCACTTTGCTCCTATTGTCCACACTCCATCCAGACGTATAACGGGTACCTGACTTCGGATAGGGGAAGTAAGAACGGCGGAGGGAGAGGATTGGGCCCCGCCTTCCCATGCCCAGCCCTGGACACAGTGGGTTTGAACTCACTGCTCTGGTGGACGTAAAAGGGACCTCCTTTTCCTTCTTAGTAGTAGTAGTAGTAGCAGTACTAGTAGTAGTATTCAACTGCATCGGAACGGAACCAAAGTGAATTTACAAGAGGTCTGGTTTGTTGGCATACAAAGCACATTATACACAAGCAATTATAAAGCAATCAGTGATCGTTACAAGAATTTGTAAAGGATGACAAGAAGAATGGTGAATGTTGGATTTCAGCTCTTTGTGCTTCGTTTGTGTCTGCATCAAAAAGTTTGTGGATTAGAGATGGTAGAAAAACAGCGCGCGCGCGCGTGTGTGTGTGTGTGATTATATATTAATTTATACACTTTCTTATCTTCCTCAGCTTCAGGTGTTTTTGTTGTTTCTTCCCATGCCAAACAGTAAAAATCTGTCCCTGTGTCTCGCCAGTGACCCAGTCTTGAGTCTTGAGTTATGTTGTCTTTACTGAGACATCATAAAATATCTATGATTTATACGAACATAAATAAGATAACACTATTCTGTACTGTGCGGCTACAGAGAAACAACATACATTGTTTTGTATCAACTACACAAGGACATTTGTTAAGTATCCATGCAGGATACAGTGATATGTAAAAGATTCTAAAAAGATTATTAATTGTTCTGTCATTTCAGTGTATAAATGTATAATTTAAACGTCGGTGTATACAGGGCAGCGGAGCATGCTTTGCATGGAAAGGTGCTTTGTGAGCTAAATCATTATCATGATTATTATATAAGATTTCTGTGTGTTCAACCTCAACTCTTGAAGAACGTGACCAAAAGGGCGACTGCCATAAGGTTCCTAATCCTAATCTTCCCGAGTTCCGCGTTCTAATCAGGGACGTTATGTTTGATCATGCATTGTTTAATGTATGATTTCAGCAGGACTGGTTCTAGCCAATGTCATGATTTCAGCAGGACTGGTTCTAGCCAATGTCATGATTTCAGCAGGACTGGTTCTAGCCAATGTCATGATTTCAGCAGGACTGGTTCTAGCCAATGTCATGATTTCAGCAGGACTGGTTCTAGCCAATGTCATGATCATTACTGATCATCTGGAGTGGGCTGGTTGCATAAAGTTTCTCGTTTCGAGCGAGTCTCGTGATGTGTAGAGCTGGTCTTTATGGACTAGGTGGAGATTATTCGGTGTTGCTTGAAAGTGTTAAAAAGCGTGTTAAGTGCTGAGTGATTTGTGTTTTCTATGTATATGTATGTATACATATATATATATATATATATATATATATATATATATATATATATATATATATATATATATATATATATATATATACATATATATAATGTTTGCTTAAAAGCCTTACAAAGCGTTAAAAGTGTTCAGCGATATGTTCTTGTTTGGTACACTTGATGTTTTTCAGTGTTTGCTGATAAGCTTTAACTCTCTCCATACGAACGGCGAAAGAGACGACGTTAACAGCGTTTCACCCCAATTACCACCATCAAAATATTAGAAGCGGAAGGCTATTACACTGAAGAGGTGAATGTTGACAAAGAATCCCACAATTCTGACGACGGAAGCTAAAGGTTGGGTCATTCAGACACCCACTGGACATCCGAAGTGTCTGTGTAGAGGAGAAGAGAGGACTGGCCGTACTGAGTGAGTTAAAATGCGTCAAAAGTGTTCATTGACCCGTTCTTCTTAAGTATATTGGAAGTTATTCGGTGTTTGCCAAAAGCTTTTGAAAATCACAAGTGGCATGTGATCCCTTCTGCATCGGGCAGTTCTAACATTCTTGGCGTCCATCTGTGTCGGGAGACAATGGAACTCTGTGCCTGGTTCAGTCAAGTTGTTGAGTTGCAGTGCCTGCTGTGGCTGTACAGTCCGATTCTAGATCGGCAGGCTCTGTTGCAGTTGTCGCAGGTGAAAGTCGCGCCTGGCTCAAAGGGTATGGATTCTGCCCTCTGCCGTCTGAGCCCTCTTCCCTCTTCCCAGTGCTGTTCTCTCTTCTCCTCGCTCCTCTGGACGCATGCCTTCACGGGCCTTCTCCAGCTGTTGCGGTCTTCAGCCATCGCTTCCCAACCTGCTGGGTCCATGTCGCCTGCCCTTATTTCTCGTTTGCATACATCCCTGTAGCGTAGGACGGGTCTTTCTGCAGGTCTGGAATCAGTGGCAAGCTCGCCATAAAGGATGTCCTTGGGGATTCGCCCGTCATCCATTCGTCTGACGTGGCCGAGCCACCGCAGACAGCGCCGAGTCAGGAGTGCAAACATGCTGGAGATGCCTGCCTGGTCAAGGACTTTATTATTTGGTACACGGTCTTGCCACGTGATGCCCAGAATTCTCTTGATGTTGCACAGGTGAAATGTGTTGAGTCTGCGTTCTTGGCGAGAGTAGAGAGTCCACAGGCTTGGTACACCTGCATCTTGGTGTTGATGGTCAGCATGGGATTGTCCCAGACCCTCTTTGCCAGGCGGGCCATGGCTGTAGCTTCTTTGCCAATCCGCTTCTTGAGTTCAGCGTCCAGGGAGAGGCTACTGGAGATGGCGGAGCTGAGGTAAGTGAAGTCCTCAACGACCTCGAGTGTGAAGTCACCAAAGGAGATGCTTGGGGCGCTGCTCACGTCCTGGCCCATGACGTTAGTCTTATTCAGGCTGATAGTCAAGCCAAACTCTCTGCATGCCTGGGCGAAGCGATTGATGGGTCGCTGGAGTGCCTCCTCAGAGTGAGTTGTCAGAGCTGCATCGTCTGCGAAAAGCATCTCGTGTATGAGAACCTGTCGCACTTTGGTTTTAGCGCGAAGGCGGGCCAGGTTGAAGAGACTGCCATCGCTTCTGGTGTAGAGATACACTCCGTCCTCCGACTGGCTGAAAGCATAGGACTGCAGCAGTGAGAAGAAGACGCCGAAGTGTGTTGGAGCCAGCACACAGCCTTGCTTCACCCCACTCTTGATTGGGAATGGGTCAGAGGAAGATCCATCGTGCTGAACGATGCCCTGCATGTCTTCATGAAAAGACGTGATCATCCTCAGGAGCTTGGGGGGGGGGGGGGGGGGGGTGGCGGGGGGTACATCCAATCTTCTGTAGCACTGTGAAGAGGCCTTTTCTGCTGACCAGGTCGAAGGCCTTGGTGAGGTCGATGAATGCGACGTATAGTGGCCGCCTCTGCTCCCGGCATTTCTCTTGCAGCTGTCGTAAGGAGAAGACCATGTCGATTGTTGATCTTCCAGCTCTGAATCCGCACTGTGCCTCAGGGTATACGCGTTCAGTAAGTGGCTGCAGTCTGCTCAGGACTACACGGGCAAAGGCTTTCCCAACGATACTGAGGAGGGAGATTCCGCTGTAGCTGTTGCAGTCGCTGTGATCACCCCTGTTCTTGTACAGAGTGATGATGTCGTCACGCATCTCCTGGGGCACAGTCCCTTCTTCCAGCACTGCAGTAGCAGCTGGTGCAGGTGGTGGAGTAGCACGGTCTTTTTTCCAGCCTTGATGACTTCAGGTGGGATGTCATCTTTTCCTGGAGCTTTGCCACAGGCGAGGGAGTCGATGGCTTGCCGAGTTCCTCTTCAGAGGGCGGGATGTCGAGTTCTTCCATGACAGGGAGGTTGGGGGTGTTCTCCACTGCTGCGTCTGCGACAATGTTCTCTCTTGAATAGAGCTCCTGGTAGTGTTCCACCCATCTGTCTACCTGCTTGCTCCGGTCTGTTAAAATGGTGCCGGAAGCTGATTTCAGTGGTGCGATCTTGTTTACGCATGGGCCGAAGGTTTTTTTCATGCCGTCGTACATTCCACGGATGTTGCCGCAGTCAGCGGAAAGTTGGATGTTCTGACAGAGGTTCAGCCGGCAGTCGTTGGCGCAGCGTCTGGCGATCAGTTTAGTGTCATTTTTGGCCTTCTTGAGTGCAGCGTGTGTCTTCTTAGAAGGCTCTCCTTTTTGGTTGATGAGGGCCACTCTTTTGGCCTCTACTGCTGGTTCCAGAACAGCAATGCTGGCTCCAAACCAATCTGGATTCTGCCTCTCTCTTTCGCTGAAGGTATCCGTGGCGGAGTTGTAGATGGCGTCACGGATGTGGTTCCATTGTTCTTCAGCACTGCCGGCAGGGCAGTCTTTGAGGGCATCCTCGATGGAGTTGGCGAAGCGGTCGCGAATGTCTCGAATGGTGTTATCAAGCTCATCGTAGAACTGGTCCTTGGTCTGCAGAAGAACAGAGTGTGGGAGCATAGATGATCAGGAGGTTCACTGGACCAGAGGAGGTTGACAGGCGGAGGGCGAGGATGCGGGCTGTGCCACTGTATGGCGGTTCCACAGAGGACAGTAGGGAGTTCCTCATGGCGAATCCAACGCCATGCAGTCTTGGCTCTTCAGGTTCCTTGTCCTGCCAGAAGAACGTGTAGTTCTGTTCCCTAAGGCTGCCGCTTAAGGAAGTCTTGTTTCCTGTAGTGCTGCAATGTCGATGTTGAGCCTTGTGAGCTCACGGTCGATGAAGGCTGTTTTCCTGGAATCATCGACTTGTTGTAAATCATTTTCGAGGCCAGGACACATTGTCCTGACATTCCAGCTTGCTAAACACAAGATGGGTAGTTTTTCGTTTCTGTTTTTGTTTTTGTTTTTGCCTGGTACGTTATTCGAATGTATACAGTGTAATTTGGATGAAAATTTATTTTATAAACGTCACCAGTGATGTAGAATGCCCGGTGTTTTTGGAAAAGCTTTAAAAACCGTTAATTATTTTTTTCAACGGTCTGTTCTTCTCCACGCAGATTTTGTAAGTAATTTCATTCAGTGTTTTTGCCTACAGGGATTCTAAAAAAGTCAAAATTCTTCAAAGATCCGCTTTACAGAAAGACTAAAAATTATTCATAGTTTCTATAAACATACGTTTTTTAAGATACGTTAAAAGTGATCAGCTAATCTATTCTAGCTGCGTTAAAGGGCCTCCAAAGTGATATTCAAGATTATTCCCTACATTAGAGACATGCAGTGTTTGTTTAAGGGTCGTAGAAAGGTGTCGCTGGCTGTGGTCCGTTATACACATCATCAATCATTCAGTATTCGTGGAAGCGCAACAGACGCAGGACAAAGTAATCAGCGATTGTTGCATAGAAGTTTCTACTCGGAAGAGTTCTATACATGTAACACAGTGTCTTACCCAAGACCCAAGCCCTACAAGAGCTTTTAGCCAAACTCAGTTTTCCGCTACGATCATACTGTGACTGACATCGTTAAACTCTAAGCGGCGATCACACAGTGACTGACATCACCAAGCCGGGAACAACTCGACCTGAAGGGATTTTAGCCAACACGACGTTAAACTGAACACCACGATACGATCATACTCTCTTATTTACATCACCTAGTTCTGAACAACTTGACCTGAAGGGATTTTAGCCAACAGGACGTTAAACTGAACACCACGATACGATCATACCCTCTTATTTACATCACCTAGTTCTGAACAACTTGACCTGAAGGGATTTTAGCCAACAGGACGTTAAACTGATCTCCAAGCTACAATCATATCCCCAGATTGACATCACAAAGCCCAAAAGGACGTTAAACACTACGCTAAGATCATACAGTGATTGACATCACAAAGCCCAAAAGGACGTTAAACACTACGCTAAGATCATACAGTGACTGACATCACAAAGCCCAAAAGGACGTTAAACACTACGCTAAGATCATACAGTGACTGACATCACACAGCCGAAAAGGGCGTTTAACACTTCGCTAAGATCATACAGTGACAGACATCACACAGCCGAAAAGGGCGTTTAACACTTCGCTAAGATCATACAGTGACAGACATCACACAGCCGAAAAGGGCGTTTAACACTTCGCTAAGATCATACAGTGACAGACATCACAAAGCCCAAAAGGGCGTTTAACACGACGCTAAGATCATACAGTGACTGACATCGCAAAGCCCAAAAGGGCGTTTAACACGACGCTAAGATCATACAGTGACTGACATCGCAAAGCCCAAAGGGGCGTTTAACACTGCGCTAAGGTTATACAGTGACTAACATCACAAAACCCAAAAGGGCGTTAAACACTACGCTGAGATCATACAGTGACTAACATCACAAAGCCCAAAAGGGCGTTAAACACTACGCTAAGATCATACAGTGACTGACATCACAAAGCCCAAAAGGGCGTTAAACACTACGCTAAGATCATACAGTGACTGACATCACAAAGCCCAAAAGGGCGTTAAACACTACGCTAAGATCATACAGTGACTAACATCACAAAGCCCAAAAGGGCGTTATACACTACGCTAAGATCATACAGTGACTGACATCACAAAGCCCAAAAGGGCGTTAAACACTACGCTAAGATCATACAGTGACTGACATCACAAAGCCCAAAAGGGCGTTAAACACTACGCTAAGATCATACAGTGACTGACATCACAAAGCCCAAAAGGGCGTTAAACACTACGCTAAGATCATACAGTGACTGACATCACAAAGCCCAAAAGGGCGTTAAACACTACGCTAAGATCATACAGTGACTGACATC
>NC_134884.1:47293851-47298851 GCF_041734735.1 Babylonia areolata
TATCTGTGTGTGTGTGTGTGTGTGTGTGTGTGTGTGTGTGTGTGTGTGTGTGTGTGTGTGTGTCGCTTTTATCCCTTAGTTATGCTTGCGCGAGCGTAACTAACACGTTTTCACAACGCATGTAAGCGGTACTGTACATGGGTCGAAAATCTCTATACTACCATCAGAGCAATCAGTTCATACCCACTGTGTCCAGGGCTCAGCATGGGAAGGCGGGGCCCCATCCTCTCCTTCCGCCCGTTTTAACCTTCCCCATCCGGTCAGGTACCCGTTCACACCTGGCTGGAGTGAGGAAAGTGAGAGTCATTTGCCTTTCCCAAGGACACAGCACCATGCCGAAACGGGGCCTCGAACCCTGATCACTGGTCAACACACGAAGGGCGCAACAGCCGAGTGGTTAAAGCGTTGGACTTTCAATCTGAGGGTCCCGGGTTCGACTCCCGGTCACGGAGCCTGGTGGGTAAAGGGTGGAGATTTTACCGATCTCCCAGGTCAACATATGTGCAGACCTGCTAGTGCCTGAACCCCCTTCGTGTGTACACGCACGCAGAAGATCAAAGACGCACGTTAAAGATCCTGTAATCCATGTTCGGTGGGTTATGGAAACAAGAGCAATAACAAATGGGGGGGACTCGGCGTGGGATTAATGCCACTGAAACGGTGCAGATGATGAGGCAGAAAAAAAAATACGAAGAAGAAAGAACATACCCAGCATGCACACCCCCGAAAACGGAGTACGGCTTCCTAAATGGCTGCGTAAATCAACAAAATGGCCATGCACGCAAAATGTCACATGTCTAAATGAGTGTGTATGTGTGCGGGACTGAAATCTGATTGAATGACACAGGAAACGAATGATGAACGCCCAATGTCAGCTGTCAGTCGGCTCTACCCAGGTAGGCAGCCTGTTGTGCAAATGACTCCGTGTTTGTAAAGCGCTTGGAGATTTGTCTCCGACCGAGGATAGGCGCTACTTAACCCTTTCACCGCCAAGCTCGCATTTATGCACAGGCGTGGTAGAGGACCCATGTCACTGAAAGGTGACCATTCATTGGTCTGTTATCCATGAACCTACTGCTCTTAATGTTCGGTGGTAGGATAGGCCATATTTTCTATACATCGCAAGGGGAAACCCCAGCTAATTCTTAGTCACTGTCTTTTCTGTGTTTATACCACAAGAAAATTTTGTACTCTAAATTGACTGGCGGTGAAAGAGTTAAAACCCCTTCAGTGCCAGGAAAAAAAAAAACAGTAGAAAGTGATGTTTCACGTCATAAAACAATATCCTAAACGATCAACTTAAAACTGAAAAAATGGTCTTGAGATATACCACTCTAGATAAAGTGTGTGAATTTTCAGCTTTCCAGAGTTATTTCCCTTCTTCTGATGGCGTCATCAGTGACGTCACTGTGCACGTATGAGATACGTGTTTGGCACTCAATGGGGTGGAAGTGTCCGCATCATCACTATGTGTGTCCGCCAGACGACACGGTGTACCTGGACAGTGAGAAGGAGCGAGAGGAGTATGTGCTCAACGACAAAGGAAAGATCTACGTGGGTTCACACTACAGGTTCTCCGCCAAGCCATGGGTCTTCGGCCAGGTAAGGACCCTCTTCCGGAAAATACAAGATACAAAAAAAAAAAAAAAAGCTCATCTCCTCAAGAGATATTGTTGACACGTTTCCTAAAACAAAAAGCTGGCCAAAACAAAACCCGGGCATTTTAACCACAGTACAGCACAAAGATATGTACGTTTCACAAACGTTTGTGTTGGGAGTGTTTTGGCGGGTGGTTGGGGAATTTTGAGGTGTTGTTCATAGATTATGTTTAATGACAATTTTGGAACTTGTGTGTATGTGTGTGTGTGCGTGAGAGAGAGGGGGGGGGAGAGAAAAGAGTTGCAGTTTATTGTGAAAGGTGTGTTGTTATTTATGTTTGACTTCATGCGGAAATATTTTTGAGCACCTTCAAGGTCTTTGAAGTGCTTGATATGTCTTTGATATCCATTTGATTATATGCAAACATTTACGTAAATAGTATCTGATGTCCACCCTTCCTTCCAACCCCTCGCTTCTATTTTTAATCTACTCGTTGCTTTGTGGGTGTGCTGCATTCGTTGAGCGTGCATCGGTCACTGGTAATATATCTGCTCGTTGCTTTGTGGGTGTGCTGCATTCGTTGAGCGTGCATCGGTCACTGGTAATACAATAAGCATGCAGTGGAGTGCAAAAATAAACAACGCCACGACAGATTCTTATGTCTTTGAACATCGATGCAGTAGAATCGCTTTGTCCCGGCGCAATAGCCGAGTGGTTGGACTTTCAATCTGAGGGTCCCGGGTTCGAATCTCAGTAACGGCGCCTGGTGGGTAAAGGGTGGAGATTTTTCCGATCTCCCCAGGTCAACAGATGTGCAGACCTGCTAGTGCCTGAACCGCCTTCGTGTGTATACGCATGCAGAAGATCAAATACGCACGTTAATCCTGTAATCCATATCAGCGTTCGGTGGGTTATGGAAACAAGAACACAACCAGCATGCACACCCCTGAAAACGGAGTATGGCTGCCAACATGGCGGGATAAATAACCAAAACGGCCATACACATAAAATGCTACATGTTTGTATAAGTGTGTTTGTGTACGTGACTAAAACCTGATTGAATGACACAGGAAACGAATGATGAGCACCAAAAGGCAGCCGTCAGTCAGCTCTACCCAGGTAGGCAGCCTGTTGTGCAAATTACTCCCGTGTTTGTCAAGCGCTTACAGTTTTTTTTGTCTCCGACCGAGGATAGGCGCTCTGTAAGTATCCATATGATTCATCATTCATTCTTGTCATGTGTGTCATGAAGTGGTCCACAGTGTTTTGTGCAGCGGGTGTTACATGTGTCTCTGTGGCCGTCAGTTCACAGACCCCGTGCTGCAGCGGGTGGTACATGTGTCTCTGTGGCCGTCAGTTCACAGACCCCGTGCTGCAGCGGGTGTTACATGTGTCTCTGTGGCCGTCAGTTCACAGACCTCGTGCTGCAGCGGGTGGTACATGTGTCTCTGTGGCCGTCAGTTCACAGACCCCGTGCTGCAGCGGGTGTTACATGTGTCTCTGTGGCCGTCAGTTCACAGACCCCGTGCTGGACTGCTGCATGTACCTGTTGGACAGGTGCAAACTCCGGGAGGGGGAGCGGGGAAATCCTGTCCACGTGGTCCGCCGTCTAACTGCCCTGGTCAGTGTCTCCTCCTCCTCCCTCTCCTCCTCCTTCTTCTTCTTCTACTCCTCCTCCTCCTCTCTTCTTCTTCTTTTTCTTCTTCTTCATCTCCTCCTCCTCCTCCTCTCTTCTTCTTCTTCTTCTTCTTCTCCTCCTCCTCCTACTCTCTTCTTCTTCTTCTTCTTCTACTCCTCCTCCTCCTCCTCCTCCTACTTCTTCTTCTTCTTCTACTCCTCCTCCTCCTCCTCCTCTCTTCTTCTTCTTCTTCTCCTCCTCCTCCTCCTCTTCTTCCTCCCCTTCCTCCTCCTCCTCCTCCTCTCTTCTTCTTCTTTTTCTTCTTCTTCATCTCCTCCTCCTTCTCCTCCTCCTCCTCCTCTCTTCTTCTTCTTCTTCTTCTCCTCCTCCTCCTCTCTTCTTTTTCTTCTTCTTCTTCTCCTCCTCCTCCTCCTCCTCCTCTCTTCTTCTTCTTCTTCCTCTCCTCCTCCTCCTCCCTTCTTCTTCTTCTCCTCCTCCTCCTCCCTTCTTCTTCCTCTCCTCCTCCTCCTCTCTTCTTTTTCTTCTTCTTCTCCTCCTCCTCCTCCTCCTCCTCCTCTCTTCTTAATCTTCTTCTTCTTGTGTGACAACTTGTCATCTTGGTGTTACTCTTTCCTTTTCTTGTTCTTGTTTTCTTCTCTTTTTTTAACCTTTTTAGTCAAGATTTTACAAATATAGTGGCAACAATAAGGCATGCAAGAAAAGAAAAGAAAAGAAAAATAAACACAGAAATTCAGAAGAATACAAAAGGAACACTTTTACATAATTTGCCATTTAGTCACATAACCTATCTCGTGCGTGTCCACATCCACACACACTCACACACGCACAAATAAAAAACAGAAAAAGAAACACACACATACATACAAAAAACCGGCATCCAAATCATGCATACAGAATATATAACGAATGTAATATAAACACACACACACACACACACACACACACACACACACACACACACACACACACACACACTAAAAACAACAAACAACAACAAACAAAAAAGCAAAAGAAAAAAATACAAAACAAACAAAAAACAAAAAACAAAACAAAAACAAAACCACACATATTCATTTCCAGAATATGGATAAGGTGAATCTTCATTAATGTGGATGGTCTTAAGTTACAGTTTAATACAAATTAATATATGTTTGTTTGTTTTTGTTTGTTTTTTATTGTATGGCATATTTGTGCTGTGCAGGAGAATTGTTTTGATCTCAAGAACTGCTCTGGATTTATCTTTGGTTGTCTGTCAGTGGCATGTAGTAAAACCACTTTCTTCTAAATGATGTGTGACACATATTTATGTACGTATGACAAATATTTTTCTAAGTTGTACCGTGCGTTAATTTGATGTAAAAAGGTTTCCAGCACTGGTGGTGTGCAATCTATTCTACATTTATAGATATAAAATTTAGCATACAGGATTAAGAAATCTAGGATGTCATCAGATGAAATTGTTAAGCAATTACCGAACAGAATCATCTCATCTGTTAATTTTAAGTATGAAATATGTTGGCATTTTTTCATTCAAATTCCGTTCAAAAACAGACCAAAAAGAACAATATCACATCTCCAAAACAGATGTACGATATCCTGACTTTCTAAGTGGCAGAAGCTACATGTATCATCTTGCCTAATTTTCTTCTTTTTTTTCAGTATTTTGTTTGTTGCTATTATCCTCTGAACAAGCCGAGCCTGAAAGCACTGGAGTCAAAGTACATAATTTTGTGTGTGTGTGTGTGTGTGTGTGTGTGTGTGT
>NC_134884.1:47303851-47341351 GCF_041734735.1 Babylonia areolata
TTTTATCTTGGAAGTAGCTATCTATATTTACAGCTGAATTAGTAGCTATAATGCTTGCGTTGGAATATCTGATAAATCTCCCAGTAGCTATGTTCAAAGTAGTTTTCCTGGTTAACTCAAAATCAGTGTTACATGCATTAGAATCAATTGATATAAAAACCCGGTCAGATCTTATATTTGAAATATATTGTTTGTTACACATTCTGTCAGCCAAAGGTATAAACACAGAATTTGCTAAGGAAATGAAATGGCCGACAGAACAGCAGGAAAAAGGGGTGCACAAAGAATAGAGAATACTTTTGAAATTCCTGTACAAGTCAGTTTCAGAATGTTGCAGACTGCTCGAGTCTTCAATATGGAGCAGATGCCAAGCTAGTGCAGTTGACAGGATTTCTTACCCAAAGGAAAAGGGGTTTACCAGTGAAATTACACAACAAAAAATGATGGATGTCCATCGTATTATTATAGACTGGTAATCTCTCTGGCGTCTCGTATAAGACTGAATGCTTTCAAGACAAAGTTTAGCAAAAACGTTTATTGTGTCTGTGGTAAACAGATCACACGAAATCATATTTTGTTTCAGTGTCAAAGAATTGTCAGGTTACTTCCAAATGCATGTAAGGTTACACAATTTTCAGAACAAAACATAAAAGAGATCATGTCCAATCAGTTGACATTATTCGAAATTGCTAAATCCCTGTTACATAGTCCAGTAGGACTGTTTCTGTGATGCGACCTATTGATACTTGATTTTATTTTTTGTTGTTGTTCATGTTGATAATTGCTGTTTCACAGATGTTTATGAATTTCTGATTCCATTGCTATAGTTTATCCTTTCTCTGTATATCCCCCTTAAAACTCCACCCCAACCCTACTCAAAGTGAAAAGACGTTAAATTAAAGAAAGAATACACACACACACACACACACACACACACACACACACACACACACACACACACACGGCCCGAATGCACCATACTATACATGGCCCACACCATTCATTGTGCATTTCATGTTCACCATACTATACATGGCCCACACCATTCATTGTGCATTCCCAGTCCACCATACTATACATGGCCCACACCACTCATTGTACATTCCCAGTCCACCATACTATACATGGCCCACCCCATTCATTGTGCATCCCCAGTCCACCATACTATACATGGCCCACACCATTCATTGTACATTCCCAGTCCACCATACTATACATGGCCCACACCATTCATTGTGCATTCCCAGTCCACCATACTATACATGGCCCACACCACTCATTGTGCATTCCCAGTCCACCATACTATACATGGCCCACACAATTCATTGTACATCCCCAGTCCACCATACTATACATGGCCCACACCATTCATTGTGCATTCCCAGTCCACCATACTATACATGGCCCACACCACTCATTGTACATCCCCAGTCCACCATACTATACATGGCCCACACCATTCATTGTACATGCTGAGTCCACCATACTATACATGGCCCACACCACTCATTGTACATGCTGAGTCCACCATACTATACATGGCCCACACCATTCATTGTGCATTCCCAGTCCACCATACTATACATGGCCCACACCACTCATTGTACATCCCCAGTCCACCATACTATACATGGCCCACACCATTCATTGTACATGCTGAGTCCACCATACTATACATGGCCCACACCATTCATTGTACATTCCCAGTCCACCATACTATACATGGCCCACACCACTCATTGTACATCCCCAGTCCACCGTACTATACATGGCCCACACCATTCATTGTACATTCCAAGTCCACCATACTATACATGGCCCACACAATTCATTGTACATTCCCAGTCCACCATACTATACATGGCCCACACCATTCATTGTACATTCCCAGTCCACCATACTATACATGGCCCACACCACTCATTGTACATCCCCAGTCCACCATACTATACATGGCCCACACCACTCATTGTGCATTCCAAGTCCACCATACTATACATGGCCCACACCATTCATTGTACATGCTGAGTCCACCATACTATACATGGCCCACACCATTCATTGTGCATTCCCAGTCCACCATACTATACATGGCCCACACCATTCATTGTACATGCTGAGTCCACCATACTATACATGGCCCACACCATTCATTGTGCATTCCCAGTCCACCATACTATACATGGCCCACACCATTCATTGTACATTCCCAGTCCACCATACTATACATGGCCCACACCACTCATTGTGCATTCCCAGTCCACCATACTATACATGGCCCACACCACTCATTGTGCATTCCAAGTCCACCATACTATACATGGCCCACACCACTCATTGTGCATTCCAAGTCCACCGTACTATACATGGCCCACACCACTCATTGAGCATTCCCAGTCCACCATACTATACATGGCCCACACCATTCATTGTACATGCTGAGTCCACCATACTATACATGGCCCACACCATTCATTGTGCATGCTGAGTCCACCATACTATACATGGCCCACACCATTCATTGTGCATTCCCAGTCCACCATACTATACATGGCCCACACCATTCATTGTACATGCTGAGTCCACCATACTATACATGGCCCACACCATTCATTGTACATTCCAAGTCCACCATACTATACATGGCCCACACAATTCATTGTACATTCCCAGTCCACCATACTATACATGGCCCACACCATTCATTGTACATTCCCAGTCCACCATACTATACATGGCCCACACCACTCATTGTGCATTCCCAGTCCACCATACTATACATGGCCCACACCACTCATTGTGCATTCCAAGTCCACCATACTATACATGGCCCACACCACTCATTGTGCATTCCAAGTCCACCGTACTATACATGGCCCACACCACTCATTGAGCATTCCCAGTCCACCATACTATACATGGCCCACACCATTCATTGTGCATGCTGAGTCCACCATACTATACATGGCCCACACCACTCATTGTGCATTCCAGGTCCACCGTACTATACATGGCCCACACCACTCATTGAGCATTCCCAGTCCACCATACTATACATGGCCCACATCCGGACTAGTCTGTCACAGTCCAACGTCGGCAGTCCACAAGTGAACTATCGATATTAGATCGGCAGGATGCCACACACCAGAGGAGACCCTGCACTGCTGACGAGTCTCTTTGTTGGTGTTCAGTAGTAGTGCCTGTTCTGATTTAACGCACTTACAGTCTGCTTGGGATACCACCTACTGACGACAATAATTGATCAGTGGTGGAGCCAGACTGAGTGAGCGTCCCCTCCAGAGTGGAGACCGCCACCACATCCCGCCAACGAATCACATGCTTCTTATTACTGTTGTTGTGGTGGTGTTGTTGTTGTTGTTGTTGTTGTTGTTCTTCTTCTTCTTCTTCTTCTTCTTCTTCTTCTTCTTCTTCTTCTTCTTCTTCTTCTTCTTCTCCCTTTACTGTGAAGAGTCACTGGGGCATCACACAGAAGAACTGTTCACCAGATTCCTCCAGGTGTGCCGGTTGTGTGTCAAAGCTAGGGTTCTCTGATAACCGGTTTTCCCTGTCTATTCTGCAGTGCTGACGGTCTGTCTGTCGGCCTTCTTCTACTGCTATAAACAGGCTTCACATGTGACGCATTTTGATGACGTGTGTGTGCGTGTGTAGGTAGCCGCACACTGAGTTGATTTCTTTAATTGTGTTCTTCATATAATGATTACGATGACGACGACGATGGCGTATCATCATTACTATTATCATCATCATTATTAGTTGTGGTAGTAGTTGTTGTTGTACTAATAGTAGCAGTAGTGCTCTTTTGGTGTTTCTGTTATCGTTGTTTCATATCATGATATATTTTATGTTGTTATCGCCATCATTATTATCATCACGATTACATCATTATTATCTATTATCATTAGTATTATTATTGTTCTTGTTGTCACTGTTGTTATCATCATTAGAAGAAGAGGATGATCATGACAACGACGATGATGGTCATGATAATGACAACGACGCTACGATGATGATGACGACGACGATGATGACGATGATGGTGATAATGACGATGATGTGTGATAATGAAGATGATGATGATGACGATAATGGTGGAAACGATGATGACAACGACGACGATGATGATGATGACGACGACGATGATGATGACGATGACGACGTGGTGTCAGGAACTTCCACGTGTGGAACGAGGTGTGGATGGTGCGGGGAGAGCTGCCTGCAGGCTACGGGGGCTGGCAGGCCTGTGATGCCACCCCGCAGGAGGAGAGTCAAGGTCTGTCTCTCCCTTCCTCCCTCCCTCCCCCCTCTCTCTCTCTCTCTCTCTCTCTCCCTCCCTCCCTCCCTCCCCCTCTCTCTCTCTCTCTCTCTCCCTCTCTCCCTCTCTCTCCCTCTCTCTCTCCCTCCCTCCCTCCCTCCCCCCCTCTCTCTCTCTCTCTCTCTCCCTCTCTCTCTCTCTCTCCCTCCCTCCCTCTCTCTCTCTCTCTCTCTCTCCTTTGTCTGTCTGTCTGTCTGTCCGTCTGGTCGGTCTGTTTGTCTGTCTGTCTCTATGTTCGTCTTTCTCTCTGTCCGTCTGTCTATTCATCCGTCTGTCTGTCTGTCCGTCTGTCTCTCTGTCCTTAAACCTGTCATTCCGTCTGTCTATCCATCGGTCTGTCGGTGTGTCTGTCCGTCAGTCTATCCGTCCGTCTGTCTGTCTGTCCTTAAACCTGTCTGTCCGTCTGTCTATCCATCTGTCTGTATGTATGTCCGTCTGTCTCTCTATCCTTCTATCCACCCGTCTGTCTGTCTATATGTATGTCCGTCTGTCTCTCTGTCCGTCTGTCTATTCTTATGTCCATCTGTCTGTCTGTCCGCTTGTCAGGCCTTTTGTCTGCCTTTCTGTCCTTTTGTCTGTCTGTCCGTCTGTCTGTCCGCTTGTCAGGCCTTTTGTCTGCCTTTCTGTCCTTTTGTCTGTCTGTCCGTCTGTCTGTCTGTCTATCCATCCATCTGTCTGTCTGTCTGAACTTTTGTCTGCCTTTCTATCCTTATGTCTGTCCGTCCGTCTGTCTGTCTGTCTGTCTCCAGGCCTTTTGTCTGTCTTTCTGTCCTTATGTCTGTCTGTCCGTCTGTCTATCCATCCATCTGTCTGTCTGTCTGGACTTTTGTCTGCCTTTCTATCCTTTTGTCTGTCCGTCCGTCTGTCTGTCTGTCTGCCAGGCCTTTTGTCTGTCTTTCTGTCCTTATGTCTGTCTGTCCGCCTGTCTATCCATCCGTCTGTCTGTCATTTTGTCTGTCTGTATGTCCGTCTGTTTCTCTGTCCCTGTCCGTCTGTCTATCCGTCCGACGTGTCGGTCTGTCCGCCTGTGAGCCCTTTTGTCTGTTTTTGCCCTTGTGTCTGTCTGTCTGTCTGTCTGTCTGTCTGGTCAGCCTGTCCGTTTGTCAGCCCGTTTGTTTGTCTTTCTGTCCTTCTGTCCGTCCGTAGTATCATCATTACTGTTGTCATCATTATAGGTAGGTCCGGCCGCTATGTGACTTACTTACTTGACTTATTCCTCTTGATTCCGTGGGGAACATAGGGCCGCAACAACACTCCTCCAACGCACCCGGCTCTGGCTGGTCCTCTTCAGTTCGGCCCACGTCATTCCGGCCGCCCTTGTCTCTGCCTCAATGCTTCTCCGCCAGGTCTGCTTCGGACGGCCAACTTTCCTTTTCCCCTGTGGGTTCCAATCAAGAGCCTGTCTTGTGATGTTTGTTGCAGGCTTGCGTAGTGTATGGCCTATCCATCCCCATTTCCGTTTCTTGGTTTCCGTCTCCAGTGGGGCCTGTTTTGTCATGTTCCAAAGTTCTTCATTGGAGACAACCTCTGGCCATCTGATGTTCAGGATGTTTCTTAGACATCTGTTGGTGAATGTCTGAAGCTTTCGGCCGCTATGTAATGCTGTGTAACTGTGGCTGATGGATCGTAGTTTTATCACTTTTCACTTCGCCATAGCAAGCGCAATACTGCATACATCGAGCTGAAAAGTATATCAGAAAATAAAACCACCTTTGTTCGTTCCTCTAAATGTTTCTGGTTGTGTGTGTGTGTGTGTGTGTGTGTGTGTGTGTGTGTGTGTAAGGCAGTGTAAGTGAAACTGATCGCCCGAAGTGGGGTGACCTTCGCTCGTCAAAACGCAGCGCGGTATTAAAAATAATAATAATAATAATAATAATAATAATAATAAATTTTTAAGTTTGTCGACGCGACGTCTTCTTCTGGTCTGAGCGGGTTGGTGACAAAAACAGGTTCCGGACATTGCTCCTTACAACCAATCGACTAAAGAGACCTCTCAAATAAACTCATGATCATTATCATCATCAAAATCATAATCTTCTTCCCCTTCTTTGGTCATGGACTGCAGCTCCCACGTTCACTCGTATATGTAGCGGGCTATCTGGATCCTCACCGTTTTCACCCCCGCCATGTAGGCAGCCATACTCCGTTTTCGGGGAGTAAAGTCATAATAATTGTGATGATAATAACAATCATCATTTCAAAGATAATAATAATAATAATAATAGTAATGTGGCCGTGTACCGAGTGGTTCTAATAGGGTACGGCACAAAAGACTTAACTAAATGATTGATTAATTGAAAGGATAGACAAGATCCCACGCACAGGCCAGGAACATATAGAGGCCAGTCACAAATGGGTTTTTCTATTGTTTTATTTACAATAGTTATAAACTAAAGGAGAAGAAATAAAGAAGAATAGAAGACGAGAACTAAGAGAAGAAGACAATAATAATAATGATAATAATAATAATGTTGATGATGATAATAATAAAAAGCCCGGTTTATTTTTCAGGGGTGTATTGCTGCGGTCCGTGCCCGGTTCGCGCCATCAAGGAAGGGGAGGTCAACCTAGGTCATGACGGACCCTTCATCTTTGCCGAGATCAACGCAGACAGAATCACCTGGATGGAGCAAGCGGACGGTACTCTGGTGAAGGCCAGGGTGGACAAGACTGTGTAAGTGTCACATGTACATGATTATGTTGAGAGAGAGAGAGAGAGAGAGTTCACGCACACACACACACAAAATACAGTTAAGGACCACTTGGGAATTTGCAGTGTCCGAATTCATCCATATCGATATTACGCCACACCACATCAACGTCATTTCTTTTCAAACAAATACCTGACCTCCGCTTAAACCCAACAGGCCAGTCAAGCCATGAGAGCCTAGCCTTCATTTGTGTAGAACATCAACATGAAGTGAAGTAAAATAGTTAAACAAAATAAACAAATAAGTAAACATATTGAAATGTTTTTTTTAATACGGTACGTAGATAAAAAAAAATAAATAATTTTTTTTTAAATATATATATAATTATATATATAAATTAATTAATCCTCTCCCCGGTGGGGACTTGAGCCCCGGCCTCCCGCGTGACAGGCGGGGATACTGACCACTATACTACAGAGGAGTTGTTAATTCACACAGTAGATAAATAACAAGAGAGGCCTTCAAGACTCACTTGTGATACACTTTTTTAAAAATCCAAGCTTTTTATGTATTGAGTGTAATTTCAAAATGTAATGTTTAAGATGAGAAAGATCAGTTTAAAGCAAATTAAGTCCCCTAGCATTAATTACATAGAAATTTCCCTTTTTTTACTATCTGCACCAAAACGTTTGCAAAATAAATAAAACTTCCATGCTTAGCAAAAGAAGTTCCTGTTTGAACATAAAATGATAATAATGACTGCTCTTGTTGTTGGGTCAGAATATCAGATCAAAGTGCCAAGTTTAGAGAATACAAAAAATATAAATATAACAGTAAATGCAGTTTGCATATAATTAGGCTACTTTTTTTTCTTTTTTTTTGTGCCCATCCCAGAGGTGCAATATTGTTTTAAACAAGATGACTGGAAAGAACTGAATTTTTCCTATTTTCATGCCTAATTTGGTGTCAACTGACAAAGTATTTGCAGAGAAAATGTCAATGTTAAAGTTTACTACGGACACACACACACACACACACACACACACACACACACACACACACACACACACACACACAACCGAACACCGGGTTAAAACATAGACTCACTTTGTTTACACAAGTGAGTCAAAAATCTGGAAAAATTTCAGACTGGCGGTGTAATCTGATATAGGTCCAGCCCCACGTGAGCTCGTGAAAGAGCTCTCTCTTGATCTTGATATGTATTATGTGTCGCAGAATCCAGTTGACTGGAGTTAGTTGCGACGAAGGGTCTCTCTCCCTCTCTCTCTCTCTCTCTCGTGTGTGTGTGTGTGTGTTGGGTGGAGAGAGTGTGTGCATGTGTATGGATATGAATGTATGAATGCGTTCGTTTTATTACTTTTTACGATGTTAATGATGATGGTGGTGATCATTCTTCGTTGTAGTAGCAGTAGATGTAGCAGTGTTAACAAAATTATTATTTTTGTGTCGTTATCGTTAATGTTGTTATTGTTATTGTTGTCACAAGGACAGATTGGAAGACTGGGTGATGCCTAAAATCTTTATCTTTGAGTAATAAAGTTTTTGAATCTCTCTCTCTCTCTCTCTCTCTCTCTCTCTCTCTCTCTACACACACACACACACACACACACACACACACACACACACATATATATATATATATATATATATATATATAATAGAATATGTCTTTATTACCAAGTGTACCGGGGTCACAAGGAATATTGGGGGTGGATAGTACGAACATGAATCGAAAATCATACACAAACACAGATACAGTGGAAATTAGGATACATACAAATGCATATCAATGTAAAAACATGTGCATACTCACACATGCACGCACTGCACACACACACACACACACACACACACACACACACACACACACACACACACACACACACACACACGTTTGAACAAAAGCCGCATGTTACATGTGGATGGGGCTGATGACTAGATCTTCAGGAAGATGGTTGTTGATTGCACAATTCTAGTTATCACACTGGATTTGTACGAGAGACAGGGCATTGACTGCTTTCGGGAAAAAGCTATTGGCGAAGCGATTGGTTTTTCGTCCTGATACTTCTGTACCGTCGACCAGAGGGGAGCATCTCGAAAATCCCTGGCTGATTGATTTTGCTTTTTTGAGTAGCCACTTATGGTATATGTCTTCTATATATATATATATATATATATATATATATATATATATATATATATATATATATGTGTGTGTGTGTGTGTGTGTGTGTGTGTGTGTGTGTGTGTGTGTGTGTGTGTTCAGAGTAGGGAAGAAAATCAGCACTAAATCGCTGGGCGAGGGCCGAGAGGATCTGACTCTGTGCTACAAACATCGTGAAGGTGGGAACTATGATTCTGTGTGTGTGTGTGTGTGACGCGTGTGTGTGTGTGTGTGTGTGTGTGTGTGTGTGTGTGTGTGTGTGTGTGTGACGCGTGCGCGCTCATGTACTAAAATGATCTTTTACAGTGTTATAAAGTAATGGTGATTATCATCATCATCAGTATCACCATCATAGTCATGATACTAATCATAATGATGACAATTTCTATAGCGCTGAATCACGTGCGGGGGAAACAGATCAAAGCACTTTCACTCACTTCACGCACGCACACAGCTGTGAAGCCAAGGGATGAGAGACCAGATTGTAGATACGTGTACAGAGGACCAGAGAAAATGTGGACGGGGAGATCAAGGGGAGAGATGGGCTATTTTGGAAAAGAGGTTTTTCGGCCACACTTGAAATGCAACGAGTGGTGTGCAGTGATGGCCTAGAGGTAACGCGTCCGCCTAGGAAGCAAGAGAATCTGACTGCGTTGATTCGAATCACGGTACAGTCGCCAATATTTTCTCCCCCTCTTGAGTGGTGGTCTGGACGCTAGTCATTCGGATGAGACGATAAATCGAGGTCCCGTGTGCAGCATGCATTTAGCGCACATAAAAGAACCCACGGCAACAAAAGGGCTGTCCATGGCAAAATTATGTACAAAAATCCACTTCGTTAGGAAAAACAAATAAAATAACTACACGCAGGAAAAATACCCCCAAAAATGGGTGGCGCTCTCAGCGTAGCGATGCGCTCTCCCAGGGGAGAGCAGCCTGAATTTCACACAGAGAAATCTGTTGTGACAAAAAAGATAAATGCTAATACTATACGAAGCAATAGAGGGAGATCGTTCCAAGTGTGAGGTCCAGGGACAGAGAAAGAACGGCGGCCGACAGTGGAGTGTTTGAAGCTGGGAAGACGGAAACAGAGTGGATCCTGATGCTGATCGTAGAGAGCTGAAATGGGGTGTAGAGGTCGACGCTGTTTTGCCTTTCCCCCTTCTATCAGTGGAGCCAGTAATACGTTGAACGTGTCGCCTAAAGTATGTCACGAATGGTGAAAAAAAAACAAAAAACAAAAAAAACCTCTGTCCACAAAAAGTGCTAATTGGGCGAATATTTCGAGACGGCGCGTACATCGGCTGATAATAATATTTAGAGTCAGTGTCCCGCTGGAGCGCAAGTCTTTGGACACACAGTCATATGGTATTTGGATTAGATACCGTTTTGACCAGCTGTGTTCGTTGTTGTTGCAAGATGCCGCAATTCACTTGAACGCCAGACTAATGACAGTGACCATCTGAACTCCAGACTGGTGACAGTGACCACCTGAACGCCAGACTGATGACAGTGACCACCTGAACGCCAGACTGATGACAGTGACCACCTGAACGCCAGACTGGTGACAGTGACCACCTGAACGCCAGACTGATGACAATAATCACCTGAACGCCAGACTGATGACAATAATCACCTGAACGCCAGACTGATGACAGTGACCACCTGAACGCCAGACTGGTGACAGTGACCACCTGAACGCCAGACTGATGACAATAATCACCTGAACGCCAGACTGATGACAATAATCACCTGAACGCCAGACTGATGACAGTGACCATCTGAACACCAGACTGATGACAGTGACCACCTGAACGCCACACTGATGACAGTGACCACCTGAACGCCACACTGATGACAGTGGCCACCTGAACGCCAGACTGATGACAGTGACCACCTGAACGCCACACTGATGACAGTGACCACCTGAACACCAGACTGATGACAGTGACCACCTGAACGCCAGACTGATGACAGTGACCACCTGAACGCCAGACTGATGACAGTGACCACCTGAACGCCAGACTGATGACAATAATCACCTGAACGCCAGACTGATGACAATAATCACCTGAACGCCAGACTGATGACAATAATCACCTGAACGCCAGACTGGTGACAGTGACCACCTGAACGCCAGACTGATGACAATAATCACCTGAACGCCAGACTGATGACAATAATCACCTGAACGCCAGACTGATGACAGTGACCATCTGAACTCCAGACTGGTGACAGTGACCACCTGAACGCCAGACTGATGACAGTGACCACCTGAACGCCAGACTGATGACAGTGGCCACCTGAACGCCACACTGATGACAGTGACCACCTGAACGCCACACTGATGACAGTGACCACCTGAACACCAGACTGATGACAGTGACCACCTGAACGCCACACTGATGACAGTGACCACCTGAACGCCAGACTGATGACAGTGACCACCTGAACGCCAGACTGATGACAGTGACCACCTGAACGCCAGACTGATGACAGTGGCCACCTGAACGCCAGACTGATGACAGTGACCACCTGAACGCCAGACTGATGACAGTGACATGACTTCAGGGTCCACAGCGGAGAGGATCGCCCTGCGCAGAGCTCAGCAGCTGTCGTCATCCCCGTATGACTACCTGGAAGAGGACAGTCCTCAGGTGAGTGGAGCCTGAACATCTCTCTCTCCCCCCCCCCCCCTCTCTCTCTCTCTCTCTCTCTCTCTCTCTCTGTCTCTGTCTCTCTGTCTCTCTCTGTCTCTCTCTCTCTCTCTGTCTCTCTCTCTCTGTCTCTGTCTCTCTCTCTGTGTCTCTGTCTCTCTCTGTCTGTCTCTCTCTCTCTGTGTCTCTGTCTCTCTCTGTCTCTGTCTCTCTCTCTCTCTGTGTCTCTGTCTCTCTCTCTCTCTCTCTGTGTCTCTGTCTCTCTCTCTCTCTCTCTCTGTGTCTCTCTCTCTCTGTCTGTCTCTCTCTCTCTCTCTCTCTCTCTCTCTCTCTCTCTCTCTCGCTCATAGTTTTCTTGCTGCTTCGCGTGGCTTTATACTCTCCAGCCATTCATCTCGAGAGTCACACTCACGCGCACATACAAACATGTGCGCGCACGTACCCACACACCACGCACGCACACACACTAAACACACACACACACACCACACTACACACACACATACACTCGCTAGCGCGCAGACAAACACATACACGCACGCGCACACACACATACACACTCACCACACCACACCACACAACACCACACACACACACACACACACACACACACACACACACACTCACGCACATTATTAACAATATTATTATCATCATCATTTCAGTAAACAGTAGTCGTAGTATAACCATCGTTATTTCTCTTTCCATGCTCTCCAAAAGGACGTCCACTGGAAACGTCGTCTTCTCCTGCTTTTTTCTTCTTTTGATTATTATTATTATTATTGATGTTGTTATTGCTGTTGTTGTTGTTAACGCGGTGATAGCCTTGAAATGGGTTTAGTGGTCGGCGAAGCTTTAAGTACCATAATTTGAGTTGTTGTTGTTGTTAGTAGTAGTATCATCATCATCGTCATTTCCCTTTCCTTACCCTCCAAAAGGCCGTCCACTTGCAACTTCCTCTTCTTCTTCGTCCTCTTATTGTTATCATCATTGTTTTTATTTTTATTACTATCATTATTGATGTTGTTATCATCGTCATCATATATGATGGTCAGTCGTATCCGACTATGACCATCAGAACAGCAGAGGAGGCAACTGCTGTCCCGACTATCTGGGCTAGAATTTATCTATAGTGGACAGTGTCTTGCCCAAGTTACATCCCTACTATCTCGGCCAAGAGAGTTTCAGGACGGTCGGCGTTGGGATGGTTCCCAAAGGCCAACTAGCCCCCAATGCTGCAGCACTAAGAGCCAGTGCAATCATGTCTCCTAGTTTCAGAGTCACAGTCCTTCACAAAAGACCAAGCTGTAAATGACTTCCCATTGCAGTGGAGAAACCATAGATCATACAGTTCTCACTCTGCTGTTGCCCCAGCTGTAAACTTACGACAGTTTGTGAATTACGCTGAGTGTTGGGCCTGTCCCCTTCATAATTCATCACTGTCATCATTGTTGCAATCATTTCTGTGCCCCCTAAAAGGACGTCCACTTCCAACTGCTGTACGACGCGGACAACACCTACGTGGGTGACAAGTTCACGCTGACGCTGCAGTGCCGGAACTCCAGCCAGCAGGCCCGCACCGTGGAGGGCACCGTGTCCGTCAAGACCATGTTCTACACCGGGGTCCAGGCTGACGACGTCGTCCGCCACCCCTTCAAGGGCGTCCTGCTGGAGGGCGGGAAGAGTGAGTGGTTAGCCTTGTGTAAGGTCACAGGTCCTGGAGCCTCTAGTCCAGTCATTTTACGTGAAAAAAAGGCCAAGATATACGGCCATCGGGGCACAGAATTCACAGCCGCTGTGTCTAGGCCTAGGAACAAGTTTCAGTTTCAGTGGATCAAGGAGGCGTCACTGCGTTCGGACAAATCCATATACGCTACACCACATCTGCCAAACAGATGCCTGACCAGCAGCGTAACCCAACGCGCTTAGTCAGGCCTTGAGAACAAGGTGGCAGAGTGGTTAAGACGTTTTTCTGCCAATGCAGTGTCCCTGAGGGTCTGGGTTTGAATCCCGTTCTCGCCCTTTCTCCGAAGTTTGACTGGAAAATCAAACCGGGCGTATAGTCATTCCGATGAGACAATAAGCCGAGGTACCGTGTGCTGTATGCACTTGGCGCACTGACAAAGAACCCATGACAACAATGTCTCTCTCTATCCCAGGCAAAATTATGTAAATGAAATCCGTTCCGATAGGTACACAAATATAGGTATACATGCATGCACTCGAAGTCCTGGCAAGCGCGAAAAGGAATGCTACTGTCAGGCATCTGCTTCGCGGGTGGAGTGTAACGTATATGGATTTATCCGAAAGCAGTGACGCCTCCGTGAGTAACTGAACTGAACTTGATAGAACTAGGGCTTGGCAAAGGAAGGCGTGGCCTAGTCCTCTGCTTCCGCCGATCTGACCGTCCCAATCGAGGTCAGGTACCCGACCCAGTCTCACCCCTGGACTGCTGGGTGCTGCTGCAGGAGAGAGTTCGGCTGTGGCTGTGTTTTGTTGTTGTTGTTTTCTTTTTACTGTGATTATATCGACATATCTTTTATTTCACTTACCTGTTCACATGTCCCTAACAGTTTCTCTCCCCCCCCCCACTTCCCTCACTCCTACCCTCTCATACCCCCAACCCCCTCACCCCCCGCCCCCCACCCGCCATTTCCCCCTTCCCCTTCCCCCTCCCGCCCAACTTTCCCATTCACAGCCTCCTCTTTCCTTCACACACTCACAGTCACAGTTCTCCTCACCCTTCTTCGTTTTTGTGTCCTCTCCTGTGAATTCTTCCCATCACTTTCCTTTCCTGAGCTGTACTCTCTCTGTCTCTGTCTCTGTCTCTCTGTCTCTGTCTCTCTCTCTCTCTCTCTCTCTCTCTCTCTCTCTCTCTCTCTCTCTCTCTCTCTCTCTCCACAACCTTGTGCTTTCAAGTTGTGCTTATTGATGTCGTCCAAAAGGCAAAATGATGTATGGAATTTGTCCATTTTCCTGCACAAAGCGTTTAAATTTAGAGAAATTGCAACCTCATAATATGTTCTGCAAATGTATCTGTGTTTCATGTGATTTCATGTGATTTTGGTTTTCTCGTGTTTATTCAAACAAATGTGATGTAACAAATGTTTGTGTACCCCTTCATAGGGGCTATGGCCTGATGAATAAATCATCCGTATCCGTATCCGTATCTCTCTCTGTGTCTCTCTGTCTCTGTCTGTCTGTCTGTCTGTCTGTCTGTCTGTCTCTCTCTCTCTCTCTCTCTCTCTCTCTCTCTCTCTCTCTCTTTCTCTGTGTGTGTGTGTGTGTGTGTGTGTGTGTGACGCAACAAATGTTGTTTGTGTACCCCTTCATAGGGGCTATGGCCTGATGAATAAATCATCCGTATCCGTATCTCTCTTTCTGTCTCTGTCTCTGTCTGTCTGTCTGTCTGTCTGTCTCTCTCTCTCTCTCTCTCTCTCTCTCTCTCTCTCTCATCTTCTCTTTATCTTCACAGTCTACAGTTTCTCCGCTTTCTGTTCACACGTGTTTTTCTGCTTTGTCTTTCACTCCACGGAATAAGAGTTATACATGTGTGTGAATGACCGGTGTGAGAGCGCTTTGACTTGTCAATGCACAAGATTCACCGCTATGTTAATACATTTAGGATTAATAATACCGTTATATCAGTGTGTGTGTGTGTGTGTGTGGTGAAGGTGAGCGTGTGGAGGTGATGGTGAAGGAGGACGACTACCTGGGCAAGTTGAAGGACATGTGTCACCTGTCCTTCACCGCCATGGCCAAGGTCACGGAGACGGGCCAGATCTTCACAGAAACCAGCGAAGCACGACTGCGCAAACCGCATCTTCAGATCCAGGTATACTTGGAACAAGCTTTCTTCTTCTTTCCTTCTTTTTCCTTCCTTCTTTGTCTTTTTCTGGCCCGTCACTGCGCCATTTCAGTACACGCAGCATGGAGGTTAGTGACCATACGCTGACGCCTGAAGGTCCAGTTGTTCGGGGCTTGGTGCTTGGTTCCATGTGGCGATTGTTTGTGACGAAGTCAGCCCTCTGAGATCATCTCATGTACAATAGTACCAACATAATATATAATATACCAACAAAATGACCATAGTACATGAACAGTTTGTTGTTTTTCTTCCTGTTTCTGTTTTGTTTAAGGAGGAAGGTGGCAGAATGGTTAAGACGCTCAGCTGCCAATACAGAGAGTCCGTGAGGGTGTGGGTTCGAATCCCGCTCTCGCCCTTTCTCCTAAGTTTGACTGGAAAATCAAACTGAGCGTCTAGTCTTTCGGATGAGACGATAAACCGAGGTCCCGTGTGCAGCACGCACTTGGCGCACTGAAAAAGAACCCATGGCAACGAGAGTGTTGTCCTCTGGCGAAATTACGTAAAATGAAATCCACTTTCATAAGTACACAAATACGTAAGCATGCACTCAAGGCCTGACTAAGCGCGTTGGGTTATGCTGCTGGTCAGGCATCTGCTCAACAGATGTGGTGTAGCGTGTATGGATTTGTCCGAACGCAGTGACGCCTCCTTGAGAAAGTGAAAGTGAAACTGAAACTTTGTTTTTTTAGTTCGATCAGCCGTAGATTTTATGGTGTCATCCCGATTTTCCAACTCCCAATTCTATTGTCACTAAATCTGTGATCTCCATTCGCCCTATTCTCAGTTCACCTACATATATATGTGATAGTTAGTAGTGTCCGACTATGACCATCAGAATAGCAGAGGAGGCAGTTGATGTCCCGACTATTTGGGCTGGAATTTGATAATGGTGTAGAGTGTCTTGCCCAAGTTACATCCCCACTCTCTCGGCAAAGAAGGTTTTAGGACGGTCAGTATTTGGATGGTTCCCAAAGTGCCAACTAGCCTTCAAGACTGCAGCACTAAATGTCAGTGCAGTCTTGCCTCCTAGTTGGAGAATCTAAGTCCTTCACAAAAGACTAAGCTGTAAATGATTTCCAAGTGCATTGAAGAAACCATTGATAATACAGCTGTCACTTTGCCCTTAGCCCAACTGTAAACTTATGTCAATCTGTGATATCAAATGAGTGATGGGCCCAGTTCACCTTGTACTAAAAAAGACAGCAGTTGCTTTTTCATGTGTATTAAATAAATGGTGATAGCATCACTCTGTTCTTTTGGCCATCTGAGCATTGAATCTTTTCACAAACATTTTGATACTCATCCTTATACGGTGTGTGTGTGTGTGTGTGTGTGGGTGTGTGTGTGTGTGGGTGTGTGTGTGTGTGTGTGTGCACATGGATGTATTGGAGAGTGAGACAGAAATAATTACGGGTAAGGAGGCTGAATGGCTGAAACTGGAATGTCGGGTAGGCAAAACGGGACATGGAGTCAAACGTTCAAAGATGATTTGAGGGTAAGTGACACTGTCAGAGGTGGGCGAATCGGGAACAGACGAGCTGGACTTTGACGTACACCCGACAGACCTGGAGGAATGCGGTGAACAGTTCTGTGCGGCGCCCCAGTGACCCTTCACAGAGCTGAGGGAGGAGGAGGAGGAGGAGAAGACCTGATCCGACAACACACAGATGCAAACCTGGACAAAAACTTTCTGGTCAGATCAAATGCTGCTTCAGAAGGGTTCTCTGGGTTCGTCGGCCAGAGAAAATCATAAATGAAGAATCATGGGAGCGAACAAGACAGCAGCCTGCAGATGAAGAGATCCTCCACACACGCTGCAGATGGATCGGCCACACGCTCCGCAAGCCTGCATTCAGTGCCACAAGGCAAGTCCTCACCTGGAACCCGCAGGAGGAAAAGAAAAAAGGTTGTCGAAGAAATACGTGGCGCCGTGACCTGGGGACAGACATGAACAGGACCTGCCACACCTGGGGACAGACATGAAGAGGACAGGCCACACCTGGGAACAGACATGAAGAGGACAGGCCACACTGGGGACACCTGGGGACAGACATGAAGAGGACAGGCCACATTGGGGACACCTGGGGACAGACATGAAGAGGACATGCCACACCTGGGGACAGACATGAAGAGGACAGGCCACACCTGGACACAGCTGGAGACAGACATGAAGAGGACAGGCCACACCTGGGGACAGACATGAAGAGGACAGGCCACACCTGGGGACAGACATGAAGAGGACAGGCCACACCTGGAGACAGCTGGAGACAGACATGAAGAGGACAGGCCATGACCTGGAGACAGACATGAACAGGACCTGCCACACCTGGGGACAGACATGAAGAGGACCTGCCACACTTGGGGACAGACATGAACAGGACCTGCCACACCTGGGGACAGACATGAAGAGGACAGGCCACACCTAGAGACAGACATGAAGAGGACAGGCCACACCTGGAGACAGCTGGAGACAGACATGAAGAGGACAGGCCACACCTGGAGACAGACATGAAGAGGACAGGCCACACCTGGGGACAGACATGAAGAGGACAGGCCACACTGGGGACACCTGGGGACAGACATGAAGAGGACAGGCCACACCTGGGGACAGCTGGAGACAGACATGAAGAGGACAGGCCACACCTGGGGACAGACATGAAGAGGACAGGCCACACCTGGAGACAGACATGAAGAGGACAGGCCACACCTGGGGACAGACATGAAGAGGACAGGTCACACCTAGGGACAGACATGAAGAGGACAGGCCACACCTGGGGACAGACATGAAGAGGACAGGTCACACTGGGGACACCTGGGGACAGACATGAAGAGGACAGGCCACACTGGGGACACCTGGGGACAGACATGAAGAGGACAGGCCACACCTGGGGACAGCTGGAGACAGACATGAAGAGGACAGGCCACACCTGGGGACAGACATGAAGAGGACAGGCCACACCTGGAGACAGACATGAAGAGGACAGGCCACACCTGGGGACAGACATGAAGAGGACAGGTCACACCTAGGGACAGACATGAAGAGGACAGGCCACACCTGGGGACAGACATGAAGAGGACAGGCCACACCTGGACACAGACATGAAAAGGACAGACTACACCTGGGGACAGCTGGAGACAGACATGAAGAGGACAGGCCACACCTGGAGACAGACATGAAGAGGACAGGCCACACCTGGAGACAGACATGAAGAGGACAGGCCACACCTGGGGACAGCTGGAGACAAACATGAAGAGGACAGGCCACACCTGGGGACAGCTGGAGACAGACATGAAGAGGACAGGCCACACCTGGGGACAGCTGGAGACAGACATGAAGAGGACAGGCCACACCTGGAGACAGCTGGAGACAGACAGAAAGAGGACAGGCCACACCTGGGGACAGCTGGAGACAGACATGAAGAGGACAGGCCACACCTGGGGACAGCTGGAGACAGACATGAAGAGGACAGGCCACACCTGGGGACAGACATGAAGAGGACAGGCCACACCTGGGGACAGACATGAAGAGGACAGGCCACATTGGGGACACCTGGGGACAGACATGAAGAGGACAGGCCACACCTGGGGACAGACATGAAGAGGACAGGCCACACCTGGGGACAGACATGAAGAGGACAGGACACACCTGGGGACAGACATGAAGAGGACAGGCCACATTGGGGACACCTGGGGACAGACATGAAGAGGACAGGCCACATTGGGGACACCTGGGGACAGACATGAAGAGGACAGGCCACACCTGGGGACAGACATGAAGAGGACAGGCCACATTGGGGACACCTGGGGACAGACATGAAGAGGACAGGCCACACCTGGGGACAGACATGAAGAGGACAGGCCACATTGGGGACACCTGGGGACAGACATGAAGAGGACAGGCCACACCTGGGGACAGACATGAAGAGGACAGGCCACATTGGGGACACCTGGGGACAGACATGAAGAGGACAGGCCACATTGGGGACACCTGGGGACAGACATGAAGAGGACAGGCCACACCTGGGGACAGACATGAAGAGGACAGGCCACATTGGGGACACCTGGGGACAGACATGAAGAGGACAGGCCACACCTGGGGACAGACATGAAGAGGACAGGCCACATTGGGGACACCTGGGGACAGACATGAAGAGGACAGGCCACACCTGGGGACAGACATGAAGAGGACAGGCCACACCTGGGGACAGACATGAAGAGGACAGGACACACCTGGGGACAGACATGAAGAGGACAGGCCACACTGGGGACACCTGGGGACAGACATGAAGAGGACAGGCCACACCTGGGGACAGACATGAAGAGGACAGGCCACATTGGGGACACCTGGGGACAGACATGAAGAGGACAGGCCACACCTGGGGACAGACATGAAGAGGACAGGCCACATTGGGGACACCTGGGGACAGACATGAAGAGGACAGGCCACATTGGGGACACCTGGGGACAGACATGAAGAGGACAGGCCACACCTGGGGACAGACATGAAGAGGACAGGCCACATTGGGGACACCTGGGGACAGACATGAAGAGGACAGGCCACACCTGGGGACAGACATGAAGAGGACAGGCCACACCTGGACACAGACATGAAAAGGACAGACTACACCTGGGGACAGCTGGAGACAGACATGAAGAGGACAGGCCACACCTGGAGACAGACATGAAGAGGACAGGCCACACCTGGAGACAGACATGAAGAGGACAGACCACACCTGGGGACAGCTGGAGACAAACATGAAGAGGACAGGCCACACCTGGGGACAGCTGGAGACAGACATGAAGAGGACAGGCCACACCTGGGGACAGCTGGAGACAGACATGAAGAGGACAGGCCACACCTGGAGACAGCTGGAGACAGACAGAAAGAGGACAGGCCACACCTGGGGACAGCTGGAGACAGACATGAAGAGGACAGGCCACACCTGGGGACAGCTGGAGACAGACATGAAGAGGACAGGCCACACCTGGGGACAGACATGAAGAGGACAGGCCACACCTGGGGACAGACATGAAGAGGACAGGCCACACCTGGGGACAGACATGAAGAGGACAGACCACACCTGGGGACAGACATGAAGAGGACAGGCCACATTGGGGACACCTGGGGACAGACATGAAGAGGACAGGCCACACCTGGGGACAGACATGAAGAGGACAGGCCACACCTGGGGACAGACATGAAGAGGACAGGACACACCTGGGGACAGACATGAAGAGGACAGGCCACATTGGGGACACCTGGGGACAGACATGAAGAGGACAGGCCACATTGGGGACACCTGGGGACAGACATGAAGAGGACAGGCCACACCTGGGGACAGACATGAAGAGGACAGGCCACATTGGGGACACCTGGGGACAGACATGAAGAGGACAGGCCACACCTGGGGACAGACATGAAGAGGACAGGCCACATTGGGGACACCTGGGGACAGACATGAAGAGGACAGGCCACACCTGGGGACAGACATGAAGAGGACAGGCCACATTGGGGACACCTGGGGACAGACATGAAGAGGACAGGCCACATTGGGGACACCTGGGGACAGACATGAAGAGGACAGGCCACACCTGGGGACAGACATGAAGAGGACAGGCCACACCTGGAGACAGACATGAAGAGGACAGGCCACACCTGGGGACAGACATGAAGAGGACAGGACACACCTGGGGACAGACATGAAGAGGACAGGCCACATTGGGGACACCTGGGGACAGACATGAAGAGGACAGGCCACACCTGGGGACAGACATGAAGAGGACAGGCCACATTGGGGACACCTGGGGACAGACATGAAGAGGACAGGCCACACCTGGGGACAGACATGAAGAGGACAGGCCACATTGGGGACACCTGGGGACAGACATGAAGAGGACAGGCCACATTGGGGACACCTGGGGACAGACATGAAGAGGACAGGCCACACCTGGGGACAGACATGAAGAGGACAGGCCACATTGGGGACACCTGGGGACAGACATGAAGAGGACAGGCCACACCTGGGGACAGACATGAAGAGGACAGGCCACATTGGGGACACCTGGGGACAGACATGAAGAGGACAGGCCACACCTGGGGACAGACATGAAGAGGACAGGCCACATTGGGGACACCTGGGGACAGACATGAAGAGGACAGGCCACATTGGGGACACCTGGGGACAGACATGAAGAGGACAGGCCACACTGGGGACACCTGGGGACAGACATGAAGAGGACAGACCACACCTGGGGACAGACATGAAGAGGACAGGCCACACCTGGGGACAGACATGAAGAGGACAGGCCACACCTGGAGACAGCTGGAGCGACTGGCACATGACCGGGATGGCTGGAGAACACCTGCTGGAAGCCTGTGTCCTCGGGCGGGGGAACAGGTGCAGGAGAGATCAAATACTGACTGACTCAAAACCTGTTTTCAGGGCCCGTCCACCGCCAAGGTGGGAGAAAAGTTTGAGGTGCAGGTGACCTTCAACAACCCCCTGTCCCAGGAACTGACCGCCTGTTACCTGGAGCTGGAGGCTGCTGGCTTCACCAAGGCCAACTACCCTCAGAGGTGAGATACGAAACGAAACGAAACGACATGAATTTTTATTGACAAGGGTAGTGAAGTCAGCACAACTGATTTTTTTTTATTTTTTTTTAACTTCCAAAAAAGGGATAAAAGGAAAGGAAGGCAAAAGAAACACACAAACCTACACACATACACAAAAAACGCCTTCACGCACAATCATATCAGAGCGATAGAGAAACGAACAAAAGGTATGAAAGCATGTGGACAACCTATAGATCTATGTACAACAATGCATTTTTATTGCCGCAAAACATCACACGAGGAGAAAGCAGCAGGGAGAGACAGACAGACACAGAGACAGACAGACAGAGACAGACAGACTGATAGAGAGACAGGGGTTGATAAGAGAGTCGTGTGGTATCATGAATAGCTGTAATGATTTTTTTATTTTCATTGTTGATACTTACGTAGCGCCTGTCTTCGGTCAGAGACCAAGCTCTAAGCCCTTTACGAACACAGTCATTTGCACAACAGGCTTTTTCAGTCAAATATCATCATCTTAGATGAACAGACTATAAATAAATAAACGAAGGAGCTGCCTACACAGAACCGACTGACAGCTGCATTTAGGCGCTCATCGTCATTGCCTTTGTCAGTCAGTAGTCTTCAATCACACGCACGCACACACAAAAATTAGAGTGGATTTCACAAAATAGTTTTGCCAGGGACAACTCTCTTGCTCGAGTCACGTGGGTTCTTTAGCCTGCGCCATGCTCCACGTGGGAACTCAGGTTAATGTCTCATCCAGATTGCTTGCGCCCAAGGTCTACTTGAGGGGTAGAACATTGTGGGGACTGTGGGATTCAGTCCTGTATATTTAGATTCTCTCGTTTCTAGTTACTGCTGGGCCACCATTCCGTTCTGTGCCCCAGGCGTTGGTCTTGTACCGTTCTTTCAAAGAAAGGTAACTCCATATGGTTAATTCTCCTACCCACATATACAATGCAGTTAATTCCCTTGACAATGTCTTCCCCCTTTTTTTTTTTCTTTTTTTTTTTTTCTTTTTTTTTTTTTTTTTTACATTGCAGATCTTGATGTATTTCTTAATACACAACTGTGTTTTGTTCAAAGTGTGTGTTGTGTGTATGTGTGTGTGTGTGTGTGACAAAAGTTCACTGTTATCTTTTAAATAAGATTCCAGTTAGTACTTCAGTTGTTGATTATGACGAAGTTGTTTTTTTAATTGTGTTTTAATTCCAGTCCTACACACCCCACTTGGAATTACAGAAGATCAAACTGTGTCCCGTGTGTGTGCGCGCGCGCGTGTGTGTGTGTGTCTGTGCGTGCGTGCGCGCGCGCGCGCGTGTGTGTGTGTGTGTGTGTGTGTTGCTGCTGACTCCACAGCGACGTGGACGGCAAGGGGACGTTCTCGCACTCCCTGAAGCTGACGCCGAACAAGAAAGGTCCCCGCGAGATTGTCTTCATCTTCAACTCCAAGCAGCTGGAAGACATCAACGGCACTCACGCAGTCTTCGTCGTGTAGCAGACCTCACCTGACCACCCTCCCCCCCCCGCCCCCATCCACCACCACCCTGCTCCCTATCCACACACCGCCCACCCGCCCAGTCCCCTATCCACCACCATCAAAACATCCCCATACCCCCCGCGCCCCTCCCCCCACACCCACCCGGCTTCTCCTAAAGGCACCCTGTCCTCTCCTCCCTCCCCCCCACCCTCCCCCCAGCATGACTCCACATGACTCCACCCCACCACAAACATCACCCATTAGTCCACCCCCACCACCGCCACCATCAAAATACCCCCAACGTCTTGACGTCATCCATTGGATCTCCCCAAAGGTCCCCCACCACCATCACCACCATGAAATCACCCCCATGTCCCAACGTAATTCAGTATACCTCCCCCCCAAGGTCCCCCACCCCCACCGTCACCATCGAAACACCCCAATGTCTTAACCTCACCCAGTAGATCCCACCCACCCACCTCCTAGTGGACCTCCTCCACACCACACCCCACACCCCAAAGCCCCCCCACCACCATCACCAAATCACCAACATCAAAACACCCCCATGACCCATCGTCATCCAGAAGGCCTGCCCCCCTCCCCCTCCTCACCACTCCCACCGACGCCACCCTCAGCGACACCCGACTGGCCTCCCTCCCAGCCACTCCCAAGCCCCGGCCCTTCCCCCTCCACCACCCAGCAACATAGCTCCTTCATGCTCCATGCCGCCCCCACCTTCACCTTCCCTCGCGTCTTAGAACGTGAGAGTTCAATAAAAAAAACGATGATGATGGTTTTAATGATACTGTTTTTTTGTTGTTGTTGTTGTTGTTTGTTTTGTTTTTTTTTGGGGGGGGGGGGGGGCGGGGGGGGGGGTTTTAAAGTAATATTACTGTATTACTCTTTTTTAGTTGTCACAGCAGATTTCTCTGTGTGAAATTCGGGCTGCTCTCCCCAGGGACAGCGTGTCGCTACACTGACAGCGCCACCCATTTTTAGTATTTTTTTTTCTGCCCGCAGTTTTATTTGTTTTCCTATCGAAGTGGATTTTTCTACAGATTTTTGCCAAGGACAGCCCTTTTGTTGCCGTGGGTTCTTTTACGTGTGCAAAGTGCATGATGTGTACGGTACCTAGGTTTATCGTTTTATCCGAATGAATGATGATAATGGTATTGTTTTTCCATTTCTATTTTTTATATATTTTTACATCATCATCACCATCATCATCGTCGTCGTCTTTTTCTTGGGGGGTGGGGGGGTTATTGTTGTCATCATCGTCATCATAAGATTCATATTAATGTCTGTTCTCATCCGAATCTGATGTTAACGAGCTTTCATTATCTGTGTGCATGTATGTATGTCATAAAACACACACACACACACACACAGATACATACATACATACATACATATACTTTGGTTTGCTATGTGTGTTTTTGCCTTGTTAACTGTATCAGACGTGGACCATTCGTTTTACATAACATCAGCTCTCAGTTTCACAAATCGGAGGAATAATTGTGTACAGCATGTGCCAGGAGATGTGGTAGCCAGTTCAATATTTTAGCAGATATATTTTTGAGATTATGTGTATTATTCGTATGCTGCTAAGCAATACATTGCTCATAATAATATTATATCTAATGTTTGTTTTTGGGGTTGGTTGTAGTTGCTGTTGTTTCTGAACCTGTATGGTATTTCTGTTAGCTTTCATACACCGTAGTTTATCAGAAAACGGTTCCGTTATTGTAACGTGCGAAGTTGCATTCTTGTTCCTTAATTTGGTATCCTTTAGCATTCATGGCTCAACTGAGCGTTTCAGATATTTATTCCTGCATACTATGCAGCCGTGTACACGTGTGTGTGTCTGTGCCCCAATACCTGTGTGTTTTCCTGCCATTGTTCCTTCTGTGCATGTCAATGTGGTTTTTCCCCCAAGCGCTACTGAGCCTGGTTTTCGCTGTCGTGTCACAGTCCCAAGTTGTCTCCCCTGACGTGTCAGTCTATTTCCTCGCGCCATTCTCTGACTTGTTTTGAAATCCCCAGGGTCGGCTTGGTTGTTCATTGTCCTCACCATAGTTTTACTTCCCTTTACTGAACTCTTCTTCCTTCCTCCTGTACTGCACGACACTCGAGAGGGCTGTATTACAGAGTTCACGAACAGTTACTGATCACTTCAGAAAAGCAGAAATAATCGAGGGATATGATCTAAAGCAGGCAGGATTTTGTCTACGACGGACCTCATAGTGAAAAAAAAAAAGAAAAAAAAAAGGCTTGAACAAATTGACTCTAAAAATGCGTTTGGAAATAAACGATCGCCTTTTTTTTTCTTTTTTTCTTTTTCTTCCCCCCCCCCCCCCCCCCCCTCCCCTTGTAAAACAAAAATGGAAGTCCACCTGTAAGAAAGGACCTCTGGTTATGAGTGGTGTTCATCACACTGGCTGCATACACGTGACTGCTGCTCTTCAGAAATTCGACATCATTCCATGCCCCCAAAGGACAAAACTGTGCAAGTTCTCAAAAGTACTGAGTCCTTAACTTTTATTGAGACTGATATTTCTTTCCTCGTTGCCTTCCTGGGAAATCTCACTGAAACAACTCACTGAGTATGTGCTGTTTTCCCTTTATTGCCGTGTTTTACTTGTCTTCATCTTCAGTTCTGTTTAGGAAAGTTATTTTTGTATTAATTACCAAAATGGATGACTAGGTTGTCTGAAGGTAGTAGTAGTAGCAGTAGTAGTAGCAGCAGTATATTATCATAATATCAACTTTGTTTGTCGTGTGGATGTTTTTTGCGAAATATATCGATCATGACGTTGGCATGAGTAATGTCTATATTATTATATATCTCTAGATAATATTGTCCCTCCTCTCTGCTTTTTTTTTTTTTTTTTTTTTTTTTTTTAATTCAACCAAAAATGATATTGGAAAGAAAAACAGCTTTAGTGATGCTTTCGTACTAATTTCGTACATTATCTTAACATTATCAAAAGCCATTGCTTGTTTTTATTGTTGTTTGTTTCGATGTTTGTTTTGTCACTGTTGAAATGTTTAATCCATGCATGCCATATTTATCTGGATGTTTGTAGACGTGCCATTTCAGTGTATTAAAGATCTGCCGCCAGATTTTCTGCTTGCCACATGTGGATATTTCAGTTAGTAGTGGAGCATAATGATATTACTTTTTTTGTGTTGACATGTACCATGATAATGTATCTTGTCTTTGCTGTAGCATAGATTATAATTAGCCGCAATCTGAAGGAACTGTTCTTTGCCTTTGTCGTTGTTGCTATTGATCATGATACAGAGAGGGGATTCTCTTTGAATTAGTATTATCATTATCAAGATGTGTTGAAACCCTGATAATTTTCAGTGCCTTTGATTGTAACATGAACGTTTATCACAGCTTCCTAATGGCAATGAAAATGATCTTTGATTTTCCAATTTCTGCCTCAGTCAAATGAAGATAAATGCTTTGAAAATGAAACTTTGCTGATGGACAAAACAAAAATGAATTCTCCATGGAAAACTTACCTGAATGGGTTATTAAAAAACAACAACAAAAGATCGCCTTGGTACGTATTATTCTCTGACAACGATTGATACCTACCCCGTCTACCCGTTTGAAAAGAAACCGAGGCGATGTTGGAGGTTAACGACCTATTGGCGTCTACACCCTTCAGGTCAAGTTTGTTCGGTTGGTGTTGTTTAGAAACCGAGGATTGATTCAAGGGTTTATAAAGGTGTTCATCGACTACTATATCCTTCATCACAGAAAACAATACAACGACTGACGAACAAAAAGGAAAACCATAAAGGAAAAGGGGGGATGGTGAAAGATTGGTTCTGCTTTTGGTTCTGGTGCAGAACGTGTCCTCAGCAACCACTCCACCCCCAGCCCTGAACTGAATAGCTAGCAGTTATATTTTGCGTGTTTGTCTAGTACGTATACAGGAGTGTAGACAGCGGAGATTGTTCTCTTCGTCACTCCGGTCCGCCTTCGCCTTTTGGAGGAGACCGAGTACTATCTGATGGAAAGTTCTTGTCATTCTCAACAAGGACGATTACTGAATAGCTTTCAATGTACGGAGTCCGTTACACATCAAATTGATTGTTAGTTGAGACACATGACTCTCTCTCTCTATCTCTCTCTCTCTCTCTCTCTATCTCTCTCTCTCTATCTCTCTCTCTCTCATAAAACTGGACATAAAACTGAGACAGACGACTCTCTCTTGACATAAAACAATAGGTCTATATATATATATATCTATATATATATATATATATATATATATATATATATATAATGATTACAAATTAGGCTGGGTGTGTCAGATTTGGATATGTGTTACTATAGATACATACGAACAATATGATCGACCTTTGATTTGTCCGCTGAGTCAAACATCCAAAGACGATGAGCTGTGCAGTTCGTACTGAAATCATATTGAGGTTTATCCTTTTAAATATTATTGGCATATATGTGACTTTAAACTGAGCCTTCTGATTTCATCCACAAGATAAAGAAGGCAATGTTAGGCCCACTTGTACAGCGCGTTCAAACGTAGAGAAATTGTGACCTTATTCCAGTCATGAACCTTTTTGCCGATATTCATTTATCAATATTAGTTATATATTTTTTCTTCTTTTTTTTCTTTTTGTATTTCAAAGCTCTGTAATGATATTGATTCACTTGTGACCCCTGAAGAGCCATGACTTGATGAATAAACCAATCCCCTCTCTCTCTCTCTCTCTCTCTCTCTCTCTCTCTCTCTCTCTCTCTCCTCACTAACGTGCAGGAACTCTCCGGGCTTGTGAGATGTAGAATAACATAGGGCCCTATATATTTGATACCTTTATGACTGAGATCTGAACTCTTTCTAAGTGGACTTATGCAGTTCCTGTTTATGAAATATAAACGCAAACCAAGCAAACCACGTTGTACTTTTTTTCTGAAAATCATTTAATTAAAGATTACATATTGAACAAGGATATATGGCGTCTGTTTCGTGTTGGTGCGTACACATGCTCACAAGGTTATGCCGGTGTGTGTGCCAGTGTGTGTGTGTGTGTGTGTGTGTGTGTGTGTGTGTGTGTGATTTCTTTTGATTTTTACGGGCAGCCTCATATCACGCTGGTAGGTATACCTGCATTTCGATGGAAAAGCAAGTCGACAGTGTGTGTGTTTTGTGTGTGTATGTGAGAGAGAGTGTGTGTGTGTGCAAGTGTGTGTGTGTGTGGTGTATCAGTGAATGTGTGTGCGCGCGCGCGCGTTCGTGTTTGTGTACATCGTGTGTATTTTGGTGTTCTTTGTCAGTTGTCTTTCAGCTCCCTGGCCATACTAAATAATGAAAGCCAGTACGACAACTTTGACATGCTTTTAGTAGTGAATCTCGAACTGACGAGGGGAGGTAGACTGACTGGCTGCTATTTGTTGAGAATAAATTAAAGTTGTATGTTATAGGTCCCGTGTCGTCCTTCACTTACGGCCGGCAGTCAGGACAGACAGTTCATACGGCCGCAGTTGTGTCTGAGGTTCGGCATAGGAAGGCCCGGCCAGCAGGGCTAAATCAGTCCTCGACTTCCGACGTTTTAACCGGCCTCCCCAACCGAAGCTGCCAGGTCACAGTCGGCGTACCCCTTCAGTTCACACTTTGGTGGAGTGAGAAATATCGGGGTAAAGTGCTTTTCGCAAGGACTGACACAACACCGTGCCAAATCGGGGCCTCGAACCCTGATCACTGCATGGTGAAGCGGCCACGCTGACACCGTATCTCTGAGAAGTCCAACGCCTAACCGACTCCTCGAGGTGATGAAATACTGACACTCCAACAAGGATCAGCCAGCCAGCCAGCATACTTCTCCTCCGTTTGATTTCTGATTATCTGACAACTGAGTCACAGACCAGGCTCCATTGACCACAACACAATTCAGAATTGAGAAGCCGGCACTGCCAAGTACCTGTAACCTTTGTGCGCGCGCACACACACACACACGCACACACACACACACACACACACACACTCGTTTCCTTCTATATGCCCATGTCTCCCTTTGAATGTTATATTTTGTCCAATGCTCTGTATCCGTCAGTCAGTCTTTCCCCACCACACACACACACACACACACACACACACACACACGGCACACACACACACACACACACGGCACACACACACACACACACACACACACACACACCATCAGTTCTTCACCCTCCGAGTGCCGGCCCAACTGTGTTCCCACCACCACGCCCCGCCCCACCCACCCCCATACCGCTTTTTTTTCTTTCTTTTTTTCCGACTCTAGTATCACATAAAGTGGAAGATGTTAAACTGAAGACTACTACTACTACTACTACTACTACTACTACAACACACACACACACACACACACACACACACACATACTGACACGCACATCACTGAGTACACACACACACACACACACACACACACACACACACATTATGATATATGTGTATGAGAGAGAGAGAGAGAGAGAGAAGTGCGGCGTGTGACTGAAAGGCCAATGAATTCAAAACTGCCGCACCCGAACCACAGGTGGAGCCGAACATTCCGGTTTGTCGCTCTGTGCCTTTCAAGGCCTGCTGATTGGGTCATCCGCTTCATGCCAAGGTCATGCATCTCCTGCCACTTTTTTAACAGCAGATGTGGTGGTGTGTCCATCGGGATCGATGATGACCATCGTTGTCATCCAGCTGGGGGATGGGGGGAGAGGGTGGTGGTGGGGTGGGGGGGGAGGATGCTCATGAATCTATCTGTGAATGCGCAGATGGCTGAATAGTCCAATCTGCGCACGAAATGTTCGCTGACAGTTGGGGCAGACAAAGACAGGCATACCATTGTCAGGGAGCTTGTTTGCCCGTGACTTTCTGGCCTGCCTCTTCTGAACAGCTGCAGCAGTCCTGTTGGCCTCGCACAACTTGGCGCCTTTGTGCACAGCAGCGCGCCATTTGTCACGGTCCACTGCAGATTCCTCCCAGGAGTCAGGGTTGATATCAAACGCTTTCAGAGAGACTTTCAGAGTATCTCTGAAGCGCTTCTTCTGACCTCCGTGTGATCTCTTCCCTTGTTGCAGCTCGCCATAGAAGAGCCTTTTGGGCAGCCGATGGTCTGGCATGCGCGCCACGTGTCCAGCCCAGCAAAGCTGGGACTGCATCAGGATGGTGAAGATGCTGGGAAGGGTGGCTTTTGCAAGCACCTCTGTGTCTGGGGTCCTGTCTTGCCACTTGATGTTCAGTAGCTTCCTGAGGCATGTTGTGTGGAAGTGGTTCAGCTTCTTGGCATGTCGTTGGTACACTGTCCAAGTTTCGCAGGCGTACAGTAGTGTCGGGAGAACTACTGCTCTGTAGACCTTTAGCTTGGTCTCAAGACTAATGCCTCTTCTGTTCCAGACATTTGCATTGAGTCTACCAAAAGTTGCGCATGCTCTTGCAATCCTGACGTTCACTTCATCGTCGATTGTCACATTTCGTGACAGTGTGCTGCCAAGGTATGTGAACCGCTCCACCGCACTGAGTCTCTGACCGTTGACTGTGATGTTGGGCTCAACGTAGGGTTTCCCTGGGGCTGGCTGATGGAGAACTTCAGTTTTCCTCGTGCTGATGGTAAGGCCGAAGTTCCTGCTGGCAGTGGCAAACTTGTCGACGCTGAGTTGCATGTCAGCTTCAGATCCAGCATTGAGGGCACAATCATCAGCAAACAAAAAGTCTCTGATGATGTCTATCATGACCTTCGTTTTTGCTTGAAGCCTTCTGAGGTTAAACAGCTTGCCATCTGTTCGGTACTTTAGGCCGATTCCAACATCGCCATCTCTGAAGGCATCAGTAAGCATTGCAGAGAACATGAGGCTGAACAGCGTTGGAGCCAGGACGCAGCCTTGCTTGACACCATTTGTGACAGCAAAAGTAGCAGATGTTTTGCCATTGTCCTGGACTCGAGCCTGCATGCCTTCATGGAATTGGCTGACCAAGGAAATAAATTTCCGAGGGCATCCGTACTTGGCCATGATCTTCCACAGTCCCTCTCTACTCACGGTGTCAAAGGCCTTAGTGAGGTCGACATAGGTGGAGAACAGATCAGCATTTTGCTCCTGACATTTCTCTTGCAGCTGCCTTGCAGCAAACACCATGTCGGTGGTTCCGCGCTCTTTCCGGAATCCACATTGGCTCTCAGGCAAATGACCTTGGTCAAGGTGTGCTGTGAGGCGGTTTAGTAGGATCCTGGCAAGTATCTTGCCTGCGATGGAGAGCAAGGAAATGCCCCGATGGTTATCACAGGCTTGCCGGTTCCCCTTTCGCTTGTACAAGTGAATGATAGATGCATCTTTGAAATCCTGGGGGATCGTCTCTTCTTTCCACATGAGTGAGTACAGCTGATGGAGCTTCTCAGTCAGCACAGTGCCTCCATCCTTGTAGACCTCTGCTGGTATGGAGTCTGAGCCAGGTGCTTTGCCACTGGATAGCAGACGGATTGCTTTCTGGGTCTCAAGAGGTGTTGGCGATCGTCCAGTGCTTCGTTGATGGGGACTTGTGGGAGACGGTCTATGGCTTCATCATTTATGAAGGAAGGGCGATTTAAGACACTGTTGAAGTGCTCAGCCCAGCGTTCGAGAATTTTCTCCTTCTCGGTGATCAAGGTATTCCCGTCTGCACTGAGGAGGGGGGATGATCCTGAGGATGTGGGGCCGTAGACTTCTTTTAAGGCATCATAGAACCTCTTCATACCGTGCCTGTCAGCATATCCCTGGATCTCATCAGCTTTGTCACTCAGCCACTTATCCTGCATCTGGCGTAACTTTTGCTGAACAGTCCTGCGGATGGCATCGTACGCATCCTTTTTTGATGTGGACTTTGGGTTGCTCAGGTAGGCTTGATGCAGACGGCGTTTCTCATCCAGAAGCTGCTTGATTTCATCACAGTTTTCATCAAACCAGTCTTTTTGCTTTCTGGTCATGGGTCCCAGGGTCTCTGAAGCTGTACTATAGATCAGCTCACGCAGGGTCCTCCAGTCAGACTCCACATTCTGGTTGTCCAGAGAGGCGGATTCCAGACGATCTTCCAGCAACTCCACAAAGGACTGTTTGATGGTGAAGTTTTTCAGCTTAGCGATGTTAAGCTGTTTTGGAGCCTTCTGGCCTTGGAGGCGTCTCTTGGGCTGGATTCGAATATTCAGCTTCGAGACTACAAGGCGATGGTCTGTCCAACACTCGGCGCCGCACATGGTCTTTGTTACACGTACATCTTGCCTATCCCTTTTCCTGACGATGACATAATCGATGAGATGCCAATGCTTTGAGCGAGGGTGCATCCATGACGTCCTGTTACGGGTAGGGAGGCAAAAAACTGTGTTGGTTATCAGCAGTTCGTGCTCTGCACAGGTCTGAAGCAAAAGCAATCCATTTGGGTTGCAGTGGCCCACACCGTGCTTTCCAATCACTCCATCCCAGGAGATGTAGTCAGAGCCAACTCTAGCATTGAAGTCCCCAAGAATGATGAGCTTAACTGCTTTAGGGATAGCAGCAATGACAGAGTGAAGGTCCTCGTAGAACTTCGCCTTCACTTCATCCGGGTTGGTCATGGTTGGGGCGTAGGCACTGACAATGGTGAGGTGCTTCTGGCCAGATGCCAGTGGGAGTTTCATGGTCATAAGCCTATCGTTGACTCCCTTTGGGATTCCAGCTAGCTTGCTGATAAGTGCTGTTTTTACTGCAAAACCAACGCCAGCCTCACGTCGCTCTTCGCTTCCTCGTCCACTCCAGAAGAAGGTGTAACCAGATCCCTGTTCACAGAGCTCGCCTTCGCCTGCAAGCCGAGTCTCACTCAAGGCTGCGATGTCAATGTTGTATCTGGCGAGTTCGGATGCAACTAGTGCCGTTCTCCTTTGGGGTCTGTCCGCGTTATCTCTGTCCAGGAGAGTCCTTATGTTCCAAGCACCAATGGTGAGAGGAACGATCCTTGTTTTTTTCTTTTCTTTCTTGTTTCGACCGCTGATGTAGGGTCCCCGCCAGCCGCGGTATGCTGGCCAGGGTGATATGGAGCAGGCAATTTTTAGGGCACCTTTTCTAGCCCCTTCCTCATGCCAGGGAGGTGAGCAGTGCATTCCTAAAGAGGGCTGCTCAGACGCTCAGACGGCTGCCGAGCTCCATCGCTGCTCCTGTCGACGAAGAACGACCCTATGGCCTGAGCCGCCTGCGTGCAGGTCTGCGGCTGCGACTGCCAGTGTACCCACACCTGTCGTTTCGTCGCTCGCCTGTCGCCACAGGACTTGGGGGTGATGAAATGATGAAGGATGAAAGGTCATTTTGGATGACTGATGACTTGCGCGATGAGTTTGTTTAAAGTGAAGAGGAGTTGCGCAACGTCGACCTCACTCTCTCGTCCGGGTCCACCAATTTCCAGTGGCAAGACTAAGTCGAGACGACTTGAGGATGAGCACGGATGCAGTGGATGACCAAGATATCCTTTCGGTGTCTCATCTTGCTCTCTGCACTCCACAGTGCGTTGCTGTAACCGCCTTCCTCTCCGTTGAACCGATAGGTTTCTTCCGCAGATTCTGCCGGATCCAGACTTCGCATGCATGGGTAGACACACCCCGGGGGCCAACTGCGTGTGGCATGCACACAGCACGGTGGAGCTAGATGGCCGTCGGTGGCTCTCCTGAGCCAACGCCCTTTTATGAATCTCCATAAGGGTGTCTAGCCACCCGCCTCACCAGTCCCGGAAGGGAGCGGTGGGAGTGCCGGTTTAGTCGCCGGCAACCCGACCCTGAACAGGTTGTACTGGATTACAGGTTACCAGTAGCAGATCTAATGACCTGACCTGACTACAGCAGATGTAGTGTAGCGTATGTGGATCAGCCATCACACTCAGACACTGCTTTGAAACTGAAACTAAAACCGTTTCTGGATGGCGTCACGAGCCAACTCCAGGGGTCCAATGCACCAATCGAGCCTGACCGTAGGCTAGCCTTGAGGCAAGGCTTTTGACTTTGTTGGCTTTAGCCTAAGTCGCCGCCAGTTTCTTATGCATGGACTCAGACACTGGTCGAGACAACGAAGTCAAAAGCCTGCCAGCCAGTGCAATGACGTCATGCATTCTTGTGTCTGGGATTCCCGGGCATCCCTCGGAATTTTGCGCTGTGCGCATGCCCGAGCACCGTTGCCTCTTTCCTGCGTGTTTTTGTTGTTGGTGCTTCATTCGCGTCGCAGATCATCACAATGGAAACAAAAAAGAAGCGCCCTAACTTCTCCGATTGTGAGACACATATCCTTTTGGAGGAGGTCGCTACAGAGCACGCAGTGATAAATTCGCGTTTTCAGGCTGGCACCACTATTAAAAAAAAGAGAGCGGTCTGGCAGAAAATCGCGGATCGAGTCAACGCTGTTGGAGGCCACAACAGGGACGCTGACGCTTGTAAAAAGCGTTGGAAGGACCTCAAAGAGGCCTACAACAAGAAGAAGGTGGCCACAGGAACCGGGAGGACCACCACCTCCTCGAGTACCATTTGAGGAGTTACTCGATCAGCTCCTTGGGAGCTCATTTTTGAGAACTGGTGTAGACGGTGAGTTGCTTTTTTTTTTTAGTGTGTGTGTGTGTGTACTTTCTTTAAGTTTTACGTCTTTTCACAGGTAGGTGATATTAGACAAAGGGGCGGTGGATGGAAGTGAAATGTAAGTTGCGTGTGAATACATGCATGCATTTGAGCGAGCGTTTGCGTGTGTATATATAAGTGCATGTCTTTGTGTCAGTACAACTGTGTATAAATTAAATGTGTGTGTGTGTGGGTGTGTGTGTGTGTGTGTGTGTGTGTGTGTGTGTAGAAGAAAGAATACATGTATTAATAATTAACAAGTAGAGTAAAAATAAAAATAATAATAAAGAACTAGCAGCAAACATTACAAAAACGAACCAATGCGATTTTCATAAGCGAATGTTTGTGTGTGTGTGTGTGTGAGTGCACGCGCGCATGTGTGTGTGTGTGGATGTGTGTTTCAGTGTGTGTGTATGTGTGTGTGACAATGTGACTGTATGTTTCTATAGTGTGTGTGTGTGTGTGTGTGTGTGTGTGTGTTTGTGCACGTGTACATGTGTTTGTGGTTGTGTGTGTCTGTGCGTGCGTGAGTATGTGTGTGTGAGTATGTGTGAAGAGTAAAGAATACATTTAAACATAAAATTAATAATTAACAAGAACAATATAAATAAAAACATATAAAAAGAATTAATAGCAAACATTACAAAAAGGAACCAATTCTACTATTCATAAGCATATGAATCGCCTTGAGAAATAGTGGAAATGAATGGACAATGCAGTCAGAGTTTTTAACAGTAAGTCTTTTTAATTGCTTCTTAAAATATTGACAATCAAAAAGTAAATGATATGTTGTAAAACATTGAGATTTACCACAGACAACCTTGAGACTTTTATTGAATTTTGAACGAAGTGCATTTAGTTTTACTCTGTAAAAACAAGAAGTAAAATCTTGTGTGTGTGTGTGTGTGTGTGTGTGTGTGTGTGTGTGTGTCACTGTGTGTGTCACTGTGTGTGTGTGAGAGAGAGAGTGTGTGTGTGTGTTTCTGTGTGTATAACAAATAAGATTTGGCACCGATATTGGTATTATATCTCAGCATCTCACTGAAAGAATGATAGAAAAGGTTATTTATGTATTAATTAGCATCACTGCAATTTTCATGCACAGTTCATGCTGTTCAGTTTGTATTACTGTCAAAGGATCATGTCATGTGAAAAACTTCAAAAATCTACATTATACTTGAAAGATGAACAGTATGAAGTAAATTTTAAAGAGGCTTCAACTTGAAGGCATGTAAGCAGTTTGTGAAGGTTTGTGTAGATTGCTTTGGCCACTTTATTTTCCTTGGTCAGACACATTTGCCCTGCAGACTTACTTTTACTTTTGCAAAGTAAACTTTTCATTTTTGCCATTTATGGGATAAGGCCTTACATTGAGCATTCAGTCACAGACGCTAATCAAACTAAAATTGCAACTGCTGTTATAACTTATAACTTATATGTGGATTTGTATGCTTGATTATGGTTTTCACACTCAACCATACAACACCCAGTTGGTCATGGCCATTCTATGATTAAGAGGGTTAATTTCAATTTATCCATTCATAGTGGTAAAATGTATCAACTTTTATGAAGTGACACCCAAACTTGAAACAAGGTCAAAGGAAAATGTGCCGAAATCTTTCATTAGATTACACTGAATATTATATACATTACATTGTTTTGCTGAGTCAATTACATTTCCACTAATTCAAGTCCTGAGTAGGCTGAAACTGAAAGCTCACTATAGGGCCTTATCTCATTGTTTGGAATAGTATTATTAAAAAAAAAAATGTTTTTTTCATTTTGAAAAAAAAAAAAGATTTATTCAAAAATGGTTCTCTTCTTTGAAGGTGCTGATGAACTTGACACATACTCACAGGACCAAGCTGATAACACCGCTGGTAAGATACAGTTTAAAAATTATACTGGAATATCCTAGCCAATAATTGAATAAGCAACGACAGAAAGATAGAGCCTAACGACTGAACTCAGCTTCATGTCATTATCAAATTAAGTGGCCTAAAAAGTTGGGGGGGTTTAAAAGCTAGCTTTTTTTTCTTTTTTTCTTTTTTTTTCAACATGAAATGCGAGGCAATAGACAGCACTTCTTTAAGAATGTGTACACGGGAGAGAGAGAGAGAGAGAGAGAGAGAGA